>NC_132894.1:35848024-36135674 GCF_030463535.1 Salminus brasiliensis
GTACGTCCTCTACATTCGACTGGGTAAGATATAGCCTACTTGAAATATTTGCTCTTGGGCTCCCCCTACAGTTGTGGGCTGTAATTCACTTGCACCCATGCAGTAAATAAGCGCCCCCTCATGGACAGCTGTATACTTTTTGGACAAGCTGAGACAAGCTCCAGAAGCTTGATCTGAAAGTGGAGCAGCATGTGGGCTGAGGCGGTAGAGTAATACTACAGGATATTACACTAATATGACTCTGGAGCTCTGGAGAGTGAACTAAATCCAGTATGAATCTACTATGTATGTGTGTAGTCTTAATGGTCTGACAAAATCTCCAATCTGGCAGCTTTACAGGAGGAGGAAAAACCTTGCTTAACTTTGAATTAAATGGCTTTCCTTTGAATTTTATTAAAAGTCATTTTGGAGCATTTCTATTGGTCCATTAATCATGAAATATGGACACAACATTAAGAAACAAAATTTTTTTTGTGTGTGTGATTGTGAAGATGTACAGCATGCAGGGTGTTACACATGATTATGTAAATTATTACGTATCTTCTACAGCCATCCTGCTGGTGGAGCTGGTGTACGCAGTGGTGGGCATCGCCTGGCTGGTGCAGTATTACCAACCCTGCTCTGATGACACTGCCAAGAACCTTGCTCTGGGTGAGAGAATCAACGAGAGATGGAGAGATTAGAGCTTTGATTCCAGTGTGAATTTGCATTGGATGTAGTATTTACAATCTGACTGTAAATTCATACTGGACTAAACGCACTTCACAATTCCACAGTGTGTGTGTGTGTCTGACTAATAACTATGGAGTGATTCCTGTATGAATCCAGTATGAATCTGGGTTAGGTGTAATGTTTACCATCTGACTGTAAAATTGTGATGTGCTTTTAGTCCAGTATGAATCTACAATGTGTGTGTGTATAGTCTTTATGGTCAGACTAATAATTGTGACATTGTGTTGTATTTAATCCAGTGTGAATCTGCAGTGTCTAGAGTGTGTAGTGTCAGTCTGACTGTAGTAATTGTGCAGTGATTATAATCCAGTATGAATCTACAGTGTGTGAAAAGTGTAAAATCACTTGGTGCTCATTACTGTCATTTTGTAATCCAGTATGAATCTGCTGTACAATCAGGCTGTAATAATTGTGGAGTGATTTTAATCCAGTGTGAATTAGCATTGGATGTAGTGTTTACAATCTGGCTGTAAATTCATACTGGACTAAACACACCCACACCTAGAAAAAACACAGTGTTTATGGTCTGACTATTAATTATGATGGATTTTAATCCAGTGTGAATTAGCCATCAGTCAAATCTAAGACATTTCTTTATAAAGAAATCACGGTGTGAGTTGCTTATGTTGTTTAATGTATGTGTGTCTGTATATGTGTGTATATGTGTGTGTTTCAGGAATCGTGGTGTGTAACTGGTTGGTCATATTCAGTGTGTGTTTCACCATGATGTGCACTTTTGACCCCACGGGCCGAACCTTCGTCAAACTAAAAGCCACCCGCCGACGCCAACGTAACCTGACCACGTACACCCTCAGGTAAACCGCTACAATCTTACTGTCTACACACTGACATACACAATTACAACCAATATACACACAACCTACACACACTGAGGGTGGGCGATATGTCAGAATTCGAAGGTATGGATATTTTAATGATACGATATTTATAAAAATCTTCTATTATATTTCTAAACACAGTGATTTACAAAGGAGGGGAAGTGCTGAAGTGCTGACGATACGTCACGATAAGGCTGCCGTATCGTCATATTGCCCACCCCTAATACACTCTCATCTGAAACAAACACAAAGGATGGTCAGAGTTCAGCACAGTTTGGTGATTTTCCTGCTCAGCCACGTCCACTAAACCTGAGTTAAATGTGTGTTTGAGCAGAGAAATCCCAAACCTGTGCTGGACTCTGGCTCTCCAGGACCGAAGTTACACTCCTCTGACTCTGACGCTCAGGTAACCTCCCCCCACCCCCCCGCGCGGCTCGTACCGCCAGCCGCCTTTCCGATAATCACCTGAGTTCACCACAGCTCCTTGTATCGCACTGTACTGCTCTCATATCATTAGTATTGATCGTATTGATCACTTTCTCATCACTCATCCCCCCTCTCTGATTTTCGTCTGTCTTTCTTTTGCCTTTTCTTTCTTTCTTTTTTCCTTTTTCTTATTTCTTTCCTTCTGTTTCTGTTCTTTTCTTTCCATCTTCCTCCTTCTTTCTTTTCCTGTTACTTTCTTCCTTTTTCTTTTTGTTTTCTGTCTCTCTTTCTTTCTAACTCATGCTTTTCTTTCTTTCTTTTCTGTAATATTTCTGCTTCTTTAATTCTTTATTTTTCTCGTTCTCGCTTTGCTTTATTTTCTTTCTATTTTGTTTGTTTTACTTTTCTTTCTTTTTTTTCTTTCTTTTTTTTTATTTCTCTTTTCATTTATTTTTTCTTTGCCTTTTTATTTTTTTCCTGTTTATTCTTTCTTTCTTTTGTCTGTTTGTTTTTCTTTGTTTCTGTCTTCTGTCTTTTTGTCTCTTACTTCTTTTATGTGTTCTTTCTGTGTTTTTGTCCTTTTTTCTTTCTTTCTGTCTTTCTGTCGTTCCTTCTTTCTTCCTTTTTGTCTTCTTTCTGTCTTTTTTCCCCCTTTCTTTCCTTCCGTCCCTTTTTTCCTTCCTTCTTTCTCTTTTTCTCCTTCCTGCCCCGTTCCCTCCTGCCTCCCTCCCTCCCTCTCTTTCTTTCTGTCTCTCTCTCTCTTTCTGTCTCTCTCTCTCTCTCTCTCTCTCTCTCTCTCTCTCTCTCTCTCACACAGACACAGGCTGGAGGAGGGTCAGGCCAGTAGTTGGAGTCGGAGGCTCCGGTTCTTTATGTGCTGCACCAGAGCGCAGGACTCTCAGTCTGTAAGAGCACACACACACACCGACATGGCAGGATCCACCTTAAGTCACTGTTTAAGGCACTAAAGCACCATAAATTATAATAATAATAATAAATTATTATTATAAAATCTTTCCAGAATAGTAACACCTGATTGGCTGATTTGCAGTAAAAGCTGATGTGAATGCTCAATATTTTGGATTGAATTTTTTTTATTTAAATGATAAAAAAAAAAATGCAGTAATGTCACAAAACATCCACACATATACCTCAGTCAGGATAAGGTTCTAAGAAGGGTCTGGACTGCTTTTATACACAACAGTATAGAGGGCCAGCCAATTAGAAAAGAGCTTGTTTGTGTAAATCAATGTTATACAGACATAACGACTGAATAAATCAAATAAAATTAAAAATTTATTGGTTACATAAATCGTCACACAGTACAACTATCATCAAAATGCTTGGACAGCTGCCCATAAGCATGAAACAATTCTAAGTATAAGATTGTATAATATATAAGAGAGAATATTTAAAAAATGTATGGTTTAAGTAAATACCCTAAAAAGATAAGTAATAATAATAATATATAAAATAATAATAATAATAGAATTAAAATAAATATAGAAATGGAATGGCTGTATTAACACTAAGTTTACACAACATAGAAAGTAAGAATTAACTGAAAAAATGTACAAAACAAAAGAAAATAAAGAATTAACAATTATGTGATGAGCTGTGCAAAAGTGCAAAAGGTGCCAAAGTGCAACGTTTATATAAGCCTGGAAAATTATATTTGGGTTGCTTCATAAAAACCCGAAACATAATAAATGAATAAATGAGAAGAAAATGTACTCTATGCCCTTTTAAGCACCCTGCTTCAGTCCTGCTTCAGACCAAAATGAGCTGTGTTGTGTTTGCTTTCTCAGGATGCGTACTCCGAGGTGGCCAGCCTCTTTGCGGAGTTCTTCAGGGATTTGGACATCGTGCCCAGTGACATCATCGCTGGCCTGGTGCTCCTCCGACAGAGGCAGAGGGCCAAGAGATCTGCCATTCTGGACCAGGTACGCTCCAGCAGGCGCCTGCCAAGTTGAGAGAGTTCAGGCACAGCGCTAAGCTTCTTTAAACAGGAGCCGATATTCACTCAGTGGCCCCTTTATCAGAAACCCCCCTTTTTAGCTCCACCCTGCTGGTGTACAGTTACAGACCGTAGCTGGCCATTTTTGCTCCTGAGCTCCCCCTACAGTCAAGAAGTGTAATTTGTGCTTTGAGCCACCCGTAAAGAACACTCTTTACACATGCAATGTTTGACAAGCTGAGAGATCCAGGAGCAGCATCTGAAGTTAAAGAAGCGTGTAGACTGAGGCTCGTCACCCTCACGTTACACAGCGTTACGCAGTTCTCGCTAGCCACACACGCTGCTGTCCCACTACCATGTCAGTGTCACAGTGGTGCTGCGAATGGTGGTCCCTTTGCAGTGATGTATGGGCCCCCACGATAACCTGGGCTACAGTGAGTAACTGGTCACTGTTATAGAGGGTTGAGGAATGTTGAAGCTCATTCTGCTGTTTTCTCGGTGCACAAGCCCTCCTAAGCTGATGTCCATGGGGACTGGGCAGTTCGGGGCAGGAATCTGTTTCGTCTCCCAGAGGAAGAGCAGCCAGATTTACAGTGCAAATTGCTCAGAATGCTTGACAACCATCATCACAGTGTGTGTGTGTATGTGTTTCTGTCTCTCAGCCCAACAATGATATTTTAGCCTTCCTCTCGGGAATGCCAGTAACTCGCAGCACGCGCTACCTGGACCTCAAGAACTCGGTGAGGGCTGTGAAATACATACTTTACTCAAAACCGTTATAGAGTAAATCTATATATTTTTGCAAATGTATATAATTCATATGGGACATATTATTGCATATAGATACTTACATACATAATACATATAGGACTAATAATACATAATAATACATAATACTTAATACATATAGGACTTACATACATAATACATACTGATGTTTGCATATATAAAATACACATGCAATTTTATTATTACATATGTAGACATATATAATATATATAAATTATATATAAATACAAATGGGACATATCATTATTATACTTACATATAGATACTTACATACATAATACATTTGGGATGTATTACATATAGAGGTTTGCATATATAAAATACACATGAGATTTTATTACATAGAGACACACACATATGACATTATATATATATATAGATAGATAGATAGATATGGGACAAACAACTTGAGCTTATGAGCTTATTATTGTTACATATAGGTACTTACATACATAATACATATGTATGACTTATTACATATAAATGTAAATGTATATAAAATACACATGACATTTTATCATTACATATATAGACACATATAATGCAAATGGGACATGTTAATTGCATATAAAATGCTTATGAGATGTTTTATTACACATACACCTTGACATATAATACAAATAGGACATATTATAATTATTATTATTATTGTTGTTACATATAGATACTTACATACATAATACATATGGGACATGTTACATAAAGATTTTGACATATATAAAAAACACATGATTTCATTATATATATATTATTATTTTATTATATATATTTTATTATATATATTACACATAGACGTATAATACAAATGGGACATATTATTGGTATCATTATTATTGTTATTACATTTAGATACTTGTTACATATGTATAATACATATGGGACCCATTATATGCATATGTATACAAACATTTAACACCAATGGGACAAATTACATATGAGGCATGCTTATTATTACATATAGATACTTATATACAATACATGTGAGACATGAGCACTTATATGTAATGATTACATATCTGTCGTACCCCTGCAGACTGAGATGGCCATGTATAAAGAGGTGTGTTATTACATGCTGTTTGCGATGGCTGCCTACGGCTGGCCCATGTACCTGCTGAGGAAGCCAGCCTGTGGACTCTGCAGGCTGCTCAGCTCCTGCACGTAAGCATCAGCACCTCACCTTGCACCTCCTCACCTGTAGGTTATGGCTATGATTAAGTTTCTGGTAGATGTTTGTTTGTTTATTGATAGCAGAGCAATAATCCAACATTTACAGTCTTATGCAAAAGTATGGACACCCCTGGTCAGATCAAAAATGTTCTGTACTGTAAATAAATAAACACCCCCTCCCTCCTCTCTCTCAGCTGTACGTCTGGATCTGGCTCTCGTCTGTCTCAGTCAGTCACAGTGGAGGAGGATAACTGCTGTGGCTGTAACGTTTTGGCCATTCGTCGCCAGTTTCTGGACCGAGACCTCAAACAGGTCCAGATCGTCTACACGTCCTGCCATGATGCGGTGAGACAACATCCCAACCCAAGCCTTAAAGCCATTTCTGCACTGGAGCAATTCCGAAGAGGGAAGCCCCGCTCCCCTGTTCACCACTGACGACGGGTTACCTCCAGCTCTCAGTTCTCAGCCACGGTGCTGCCACTGCCAGTCCCTCACAAGCCTTTATCAGATAAAGCAGAAAAGGAAGCCTGAGGAGCTTTAACCTAAACATGGACAGATTAGTGCTGCAATTACAACATCATTAGCTGTGATTGGAGGAAGTCAGAAAACCAGCCAATCACAGGCTTCCTCACTCTGTCCTGTGACATGAAGGCGACGAGTGAAGTAAACTGGCCTGGAAGAAGGGTGTAGTGTATAGTGAATACAGTGACAGGTTATAGTTCAAAAGCAGCTAATATACACTGTATGGACAAAAGTATTGGGACACCTGTTTATTTATTGCTTCTTTTGAAATCCAGGGTATTAAAAAAGAGCTGATGCTTTTGTTGGAGTAACTGTCTCTAATGTTAGTGAGCTCAGGATGTAGGACGATCACCACACCTCCTCAACACCAACTCCAAGAACCCAGTTCCACTGCTCCACTGCTTCACAGCTCAATGCTGGGAGCTTTATACACTTAATAGTAAATGGCCAGACTGATCACACTGGTCAACGTGTTTAAACGGGTTGATCAGTTACTGGTGAACCAACTTAGTGTGAACTTTATTGGTACTATTTATTGGTACTTCTAGATATTAATTAGTAGAATTTTCTAGAGCATTATATTCTAGATATTAATAATTAAATTATTATTATTATTATTGGACTGTCTGATATGAATATTTTCTCTGTGTTTGTTATTGCAGGTCTACGAGACGCCGTTCTTTGTGGCAGTGGATCATGGGAAAAAGAAAGTAGTCATCAGCATCAGAGGAACACTGTCACCTAAAGTGAGCGGTCACCAGCAACACACACACACACACACACACACACACACACACACACACTGAGCTTCAAACTGAGCTCCTGAGCAATACTTGTCAGAACCTTCAGCTTTACATTGCTCTGCTCATCTTACTCACCTCACCCCTCTCTCTCTCTCTGTCTGTCTGTCTGTCTGTCTGTCTGTCTGTCTGTCTCCTCTCTCTCTCTCTCTCTCTCTCTCTCTCTCTCTCTCTCTCTCTGTCTGTCTGTCTGTCTGTCTGTCTGTCTGTCTGTCTCTCTCTCTCTCTCTCTCACTCTCTGTCTGTCTGTCTGTCTGTCTGTCTGTCTGTCTGTCTCTCACTCTCACTCTCTGTCTGTCTGTCTGTCTCCTCTCTCTCTCTCTCTTAGGATGCTCTGACTGATCTCACTGGAGATTCTGAGCGTTTGCCCGTTGAGGAGCAGCATGGGGTCTGGCTTGGGCATAAGGTACGTACACACACACACACACACACACACACAAAGCCCATGCAGCGTCTAAGCTATGGTACGAGCAAAGACCCTCTAAATACCTTGTATCTTACTCTTTCTCTTTTTAGGGAATGGTTTACTCTGCAGAGTACATTAAGAAGAAACTGGAACAGGAGATGATTCTGTCTCAGGCCTTCGGGAGAGATTTGGTGGGTTTGGAGGATAAGGCCACAGGGGAATATTGCTGTACTTGGACGTTGATTGTATGCAGGCTGAGCACACGGGCAGATCAGTAGTGCAGATGATCAGTTAACGTTCAGTTATGATCATGTTTTCCCGGCTGTGGAGGTGGTCTTTAATGCAGCCGCCTGATAAGGAGTCCCCCCCCCCACTCTAGCTTTCCAATAGCAGTGTCGATTAACCAGGTCTTGGACGAACACCTGCCCTGAACACCCTTTCCTTTCTGACACATCACCTTCAACTGGAAGGGTTTGTGAATTAGTTGGATCGATGTGATCGGAGTAGTCATTATCACATTAAAGCTTGTAGCTAGCTGGTCGTACTGGTAGACTAATGAAAACCTATGCAATGCTGGTTAAGAGCTAAGCAATACTACCAACCTAACCAGCTGGGTGATGTTGTGATACATAGATGTACATGTGTACCTGGACGACCACCTTTTCAACCAGTTTGACTTGAATTTACACTACATAGACAAAAGTATTTGGACACATTCATCATTTCTCCAGAAATCAACAGGATTGAAAAGTGCTTATATTGCTTTTGTTGATTAGAAACTGTCTCTGCTATCCAGAGATTTAGGTTTTCTGCTAGATTTTGGAGAAGCTGTAAGGATCGTTAGTGAGGTTAGGATGTTGGATGATGATTGCCACCCCACCTCATCATCTCCAACTCCCCAAACCATCATTAAAGCACTGGATGGAGCTCCACCACCATCATTCCAGAGAACACAGTTCTTTCATTGTTCCACAGCTCCTCAATGCTGGGGGGCTTTATACCCCTCTAGCCCACGCCTGGCATTAGGGTCATTGTTTAGGTTTACCTGCTTCAGAGAATCCTAAATTTGTGTGAATTTGCACATCTGTGTCAGTAATAGGTGCAACTTAAAGTAGCTGAATGCATTCATTAGAAGGGGTGTCCACAAACATTTGGCCAACTAGTGTAGGTATGATTTCATTAAAGCTGTATTTAAAGGTTTGCATTTTTTTGCTGTTGTTGTCACAGAGCAAAGGAACCATGCATTATGGGCTGGTGATCGTGGGCCACTCCCTCGGTGCTGGAACCGCCGCCATTCTTTCCTTCCTGCTCCGTCCACAGTACCCCACGCTGCACTGCTACTCGTACTCTCCGCCCGGGGGGCTCCTGAGGTCAGTGTCGAGTTGGTCGAGAAGCATTTCACGTTCCTCAGCTTTCACACTCTGCTCCTGGCAAATGGATATTAGGCAACATGCCATCCATTATGCTGTGATGTTGCTCAGTACGCTCGCCCGCGCTCTGCCTCGCCCATTGTTTTGTTAGATTGCTGACAGCAGAGTTTAGATGAGCCGCACTTAGGCAGACAAAGAGAAAGGAGAAATGATGAGAAAGCCCATTAAGTGTGTATAATAGAGTCATTCTTATAGGGGCTCATATCTAAATGACCTCGGCAAGACCTTCCGTCTCCGTCCATTAAGCACTTTTTGCGATGCAAAGCAGCCCCGTGTGCGGCGGGCCCCTACGGAGACAAGTCGAACTCTCCGGTGTGTTCAAACTTCACTTTGATCAGGTCATGGTTCAGAGCAAGACGTCTGGGCTCCTTTTTTTATTATTTTTATTATTTTTTTTTTTTTTATATGAGCAACTGGAGTTTTTTCATCTTCCGTGTCTGTCTTATCAGTACCTCGCAATGTGATTGGCTGACAGGCCTTCCGTGAGCGATCATATCCCAGAACTGCAGAACCCCCCCCCCTCACCCCCCCATGCAAATCAGACTTTTGATTTGTGTCTAGTTTTGCCCCTCAGGTCTGAATAGTAATCAGTCACGTCTAACCAGATCTTCCTCAGCTCCAGTCCGAAGCACATTCACTCACAGTCGTGCTCATTTCCCCATCTGCAGCATCTCAACCTGCAGATCTGATGAGCTGTAGAAGAAGGGCACGTCCGATGGGCTTTTGACCCTCGGGTTTCAGCACAGCGTCGTTATGAGCTTTACCTCACAGGATGATGGTGTGATTGTGTGTTGTTTATTTCAGGGTTAAAGGGCTAAAGGTGATCGCTGGTCTGTAAGACTGAGGGTGTCTAATAGGGATGTCCTGATCCAGTTATTTATATATCCAGTCATCCAATATCTTAGTGTTTGTGTAAATAATCGAGTCACACAGTCTAAAATACGCCGTGCTGTTAATAGACCTTTTAGGACAGTCTCTATTCTCTGTGTCGCCACGTCCAGCTCTGAATAGCAGCGCTATCGAGCTTCCGCCTGCACCGTTTTTATTTTTTTTGCCTCCCTCAGAAATCTTCATTAGGCTTCAGCACAGCCAACAGCCAACAGGAGGCAGTTAGCATGCCTGGTTCCTCCAACACGGGCGAAAGGCTGGTCTGTTTTGGCTGAAGCACCATTGGTAATTTCATGACCTTTTTTTAATTACTTTATACTTTTTGCTTCTTTTTACTTTTTAAATGGTTCTATTGTTATTAATGCATTTTATTTTATTTTATTTTTTTTTATTGTAACTATTTGCAGAACAGCTTTTCCTCATGTGAAGCACTTTGAATTGCCGCTGTGTTTGAAAGGTGCTACACAAATAAACTTGCCAAATGAGCCAATAAAAATGGTCAGAATTCCTTGAAATCGATTATACGTTACTACTTTCTAAAGTCAGCCTAAAGTCAGTGTTTATTTTTCCTGTCTGATATAAAGTCGCTGAATTGGAGAAACATCAGCAGAGCTAATAACTGTATGTGTGTGTGTTTTGCAGTGAGGACGCAATGGAGTACTCTAAAGAGTTTGTGACTTCAGTAGTGTTGGGGAAAGACCTCGTGCCCAGGTGAGTTCAGCAGACGTTACGTAAATGGGACTAATTATTCCCTTTCTAAAAATCCTGCAGTGGCAACTCAGAAGAGTGTATTGATCATAACAGAAATGATCACAATAGCATTTACAGATAATTTGATATTTATGATTTTTGGGGAATTGTACATTGTGTGTATTTGTGTGTATTATTATTTTTTTATTAATAATATTATTACTATTATTAATACTTGTATGTATCTAATAAGACTCTTTTGTTCTGACATAAATGTATAAAATTAAAAGTGTGTGTGTGTGTGTGTTTTATGCTCTCTCAGAATTGGTCTTTCTCAGCTCGAGGGCTTTCGTCGGCACCTGCTTGAAGTCTTACAGAAGAGTGATAAGCCAAAGGTGGCCACACCCACACACTTACACACACTTACACACGCTTACACACACTTACACTTACTGGTTAGTATTTGTAGTATTTCTCTGGGTCGTCTGTGCTCGGTGGGGTTGTCTGTCATTTTGGATGTAACAGCACTGGAGGCTTTAATTGGATAAAAGTTGAAGTTCCTCTCTGTCCTAAAAAGCTTTCAGTAGACCTGATGGATGTAGGTGGATGTGCTACCTCAGCACTGTGCACTACCACACACCACACACACACACATACATACACACACACACACACACACACACACACACACACACACACACACACACACTCTCTCCTCAGCCCTACACAGCCCCACACCACTTCACCACGCGCTGCACTGCTTCAGAGAGTCCCTTAAAACCCCAGTGTAAATAAGAGTTTAGGCGGCCATAAGTCTGCAGACTGTAATGATCTCAATCTCTCTCTCTCTCTCTGTCTCTCTCAGTGGAGGATTATTGTTGGAGGCACTAAGTGCATTCCCAAGACTGAACTGCCGATGGAGGACGATGCTCCATCTCAGGGTGTAACTCCCTCCAACTCCCGCCTGTGCTTACACCCCAGTGACCTGAGCATCGCCCTGTCCGCCTCCACCCCGCTCTACCTACCCGGACGAATCATTCACGTGGTCCACAACCACCCCCCCGAAACCTGGTGAGAGGCACAGTTTTTCAGTACTGAATATTCAATATTAATGCGTGAAGAGGACAAAAACTGGACGTTACTGGACGATTCACAGCGGTTATTGAGTGGCCCCTATTGGTACTGGACAATTCATACTGGTTATTGAACACTAAGTGATGGTGGTTACTTAACAATAATGAATATAATTAATAGTGATTGTTGGACAGGCATTTATAGTGGTTTCTAAACAGTACTTTAATAATACATTTAATTACTTTAATAATAAATAATACATAGTGGTTACAGGCCAATAATTCATAGTGGTTGCTGGGCAGTACCTCATAGTGCTTACTGGACAGTAGGTCCTAGTGGTTTCTGAATAGTGCTTCATAGTTGTTACCAAACAATTCGTAGTGGTTTCATAGTGTCTGTCTGTCTGTCTGTCTGTCTCTCTCTCTAGCTGTGGACAGGAAGACCCCACATACTCTGCTCTATGGGGTGATAATAAGGCCTTTGATGAGGTCATCATCTCTCCGGCCATGCTGAATGAGCACATGCCTCACGTGGTGATGGAGGGCCTCAACAAGGTGTGTGTGTGTGTGTGTGTGTGTGTGTGTGTGTGTGTGTGTGTGTGTGTGTGTGTGTGTGTGTGTGTGTGTGAGAGAGAGAGAGAGAGAGAGAGAGTTTTTGTGTGCTTTTTCTGAGTATCATGTTACTGGTGCAGATCTCTGTGGGTGTTTGGATGAACCACGGCACTTACAGCCACTCCACGCTCACACACACACACACACACATACACTCACACTCACAGAATATTAGTATCAGTACCAATGTGGCAGAACTACAGAAACCGACACCATGCAAACCTGCAAATCTACAAATCTCTTAGCAACACGTTTACTTTATTTAGCTCGGCTGTGTGGAGCGCTGTGTGTGGAGTGGCTGGGGGCTTCAGGCTGGTGATCAGTTCTTGTGAAAGCTTTTCTGCAAAACTGGATCTGGGCTTATTGGTGTTGCAGGGCTGTTTGTGATTTGTGTGTATTTCTGGTGTGTGTGTGTGTGTGTGTGTGTGTGTGTGTGTGTGTGTGTGTGGGTCACTTTAAGCTAAAATGTGTTTTGTTGCTGATAGCAGTGGTGCTTGGTTTGCCTTTGAGGTAGGGCTGCAACGATCAGGGGGCGCTCTATAATGCTCTATAATGTTCATATGATCCAAGCGCTCATTCTGACAGACTGTAATACACTACAGGAAGCGTAGGGGGCGCTCTATAATGCTCTATAATGTTCATATGATCCACACGCTCATTCTGACAGACTGTAGTACACTACAGGAAGCGTAGGGGGCGCTCTATAATGCTCTATAATGTTCATATGATCCACACGCTCATTCTGACAGACTGTAGTACACTACAGGAAGCGTAGGGGGCGCTCTATAATGCTCTATAATGTTCATATGATCCACACGCTCATTCTGACAGACTGTAATACACTACAGGAAGCGTAGGGGGCGCTCTATAATGCTCTGTAATGTTCATATGATCCACACGCTCATTCTGACAGACTGTAATACACTACAGGAAGCGTAGGGGGCGCTCTATAATGCTCTATAATGTTCATATGATCCACACGCTCATTCTGACAGACTGTAATACACTACAGGAAGCGTAGGGGGCGCTCTATAATGCTCTATAATGTTCATATGATCCACACGCTCATTCTGACAGACTGTAATACACTACAGGAAGCGTAGGGGGCGCTCTATAATGCTCTATAATGTTCATATGATCCACACGCTCATTCTGACAGACTGTAATACACTACAGAAAGCGTAGGGGGCGCGCTATAATGCTCTATAATGTTCATATGATCCAAGCGCTCATTCTGACAGACTGTAATATACTACAGGAAGCATAGGGGGCGCTCTATAATGCTCTATAATGTTCATATGATCCACACGCTCATTCTGACAGACTGTAATACACTACAGGAAGCGTAGGGGGCGCTCTATAATGCTCTATAATGCTCATATGATCCACACGCTCATTCTGACAGACTGTAATACACTACAGGAAGCGTAGGGAGCGCTCTATAATGCTCTATAATGCTCATATGATCCACACGCTCATTCTGACAGACTGTAATACACTACAGGAAGCGTAGGGAGCGCTCTATAATGCTCTATAATGTTCATATGATCCACACGCTCATTCTGACAGACTGTAATACACTACAGGAAGCGTAGGGAGCGCTCTATAATGCTCTATAATGCTCATAGGATCCACACGCTCATTCTGACAGACTGTAATACACTACAGGAAGCGTAGGGAGCGCTCTATAATGCTCTATAATGTTCATATGATCCACACGCTCATTCTGACAGACTGTAATACACTACAGGAAGCATTTCTGCTGAAATCAAGGGTATTGGCTGGGAGTTTGCTCCCATTTGCAACAGTAACAGCAGGAACATTGCTGTGAGAAGAATTTGATTGCATTCAGCGTCACAAGAGCAACAGTGAGGTCCGGCACTGATGTTGGATGGTTGGCTCTGCCGCTCTAACTTATCCCAAAACTACTGGATGGAGCTCTATCACTCCAGGGAACGCAGCTCCACTGCTCCACAGCTCAGTGCTGGGGGGCTTTATACCCCTCTAGCCCACACCTGCTAGAACTTTTAGGACCTAATATAGGAATAATCATTAGTTGCAGCCCTAAATTGAGGCATCTTTCCTGGGGTTTTCTACAAAGGTCCAACTCTCCTCACTCCTCCTCGTTTCCTCCCTTTCTCCTCGCTCTTCTCAGCACAAGCTTTAACCGCAGGTCTCCGTGTGTCTCCGTCCACCCCTGTGTCCAGGCCATCGTGCAGTAATGTGTTTTGGTGTCTCTGCAGGTGCTGGAAACCCCGTTTTTCCTTTCAGACAAGTTTGCAGTTGAAGACGAGGAGGGTAGCGTTCCAGCGCCGGCTGATTCTCACACTCCTCCGGACTCACCTCTGACTCCCCTCATTTCAAATGAGTCCTTTTCCATTAGTCTGTCCAGTCTATTCACTCCACCCCTACATCAAGCAGACTCTTCTCAACCAGTAATTTGCGTCCCTTTACAGCAGCAGCAGCAGCAGTCTTCGGCCACCCCATTCAGCAGTACGGATGACCCTCAGGCACCAGCATCGCCATCAGCTTCTTCTCAAAAGCAGGAACATCCGAATGCTAACCAAAGTCCTCAAATATCAGATACTCCAAACACGCCTAGAACGTGACGCGTACATTCAGCACCAGTTCAGCTGAATGTTCAGCACCATCCCTTCCGTTCATATAGAGAAGACTGCTCGAATGTTAAAGCCTTGCTCCATCAATAAACGCATTCGTTTTTTAATAGCAACTGTTGCTAGGTTGGACAAGATCTAAAAAGTCTCTAAATGTACCACCCCCAGGTCCATACATAGAAGCTAAGCTGCAAAAACGGTCCATTTTGAACCTGCTAACGCTAACACACCACCACTAACGCTAACCACCCTACGCTAACGGCTAATTCTGTGATGTCAAGCTAACGGATGGCCACACTGGCTAGGTTAATCCACTCGGAGTGATTGGAGGAGGGTAAAGGGAGGACTGTGTTACTCAGAGAGAGGACAGTTGCGCTCTCTGAGACTCCCTGTTACGTATGGCTATGGCAGCACTGCGGGCTAAAAGCTTTGCTGTTGTTGTTGTTAAAGGAGGATCTTTAAAGGGTCTTTTCTGAGGCTGTGCAGCAGATTAACCGTTATTGCAGATCATATCAGATTTGTTAATATTAAATATTCAAATGAGCTCTCACTCAGCCAATCACTGTGGTTTGCATTGTGTGCTGTGAGCATTCTGACTGATCGCAAGCTCGATAATCCAGGAAGGACAGTGCATTATGAACTCAGGAGGAGGAAAAACCTCCTATATTACTAGTATTATATTCCAGGTGATTTTGGAGCATTTCTATTGGTTGGTTCATCATGAACTTCTGATCAAGTCTAAAGAACAACTGCCAACTTCAAAAGTGAAGAACAGAGATACACTTTTTTATTTTTATTAAAATATATATATTTTTTCCTCCCACTGTTGGAATAAAACCTTGTATCTCCATTTTAGTTGTTTTTCACTTTTTTGCTGAATGGGCCAATAGGAATGCTCCAAAGTGATTAGGAATAAAATCTTCTCCTCTGTTTTGGGGATCTTTTTATTGGGGATCCGATGTTTCCCAACCCTGGTCCTGGAGACACCCTGTCCTGCACATTTTGGTGGACTCTCTGCTTTAACATACGCCCTGCAGCTCTGAAAGGGTTGTTAATGAGCTGATTGGCCATTTGATCAGGGGTGTTGTTTAGAGCAGGGAAGGCTCTGAGGTGTGTAGGACAGGCTGCCTCCAGGACCACCACTGTTCTTTCCACTCTAACCATCTTCTTCTGTAGGTGCTCTGTGGGGCCCTCTGCTGGTCACAGCAGGTTTAACAGCTCACCTGGCAATTTGTGGTGCAGTTCTGGTGGTCTCTCTCTCTCTCTCTCTCTCTCTATCTCTATCTCTATCAGACCCGTTTTTAAGCTGCTTGAAGACCTGAACTAAGTGTCCTACTGCGTTCTCTTTCAGAGCTGGTGTTCTTATTGATCCGTTCCTCCTGAAATGTTCTCTGTGGTTTTACAATAGCGTGTTCTGATATGCTCTCCACTGCTGACCAGGTGAAATCATACACCCTGTGTGTGTATGTATATGTGTGTGTTTGTGTTGCTTTTCTGTCCTGCTGTCGGTGGTGGTGGTGGTGGTGGTGGTGGTGATGTGAGAGTAACGATCTGTTTTGGTTCTGGTAAACTGAGCCGGAGTTGAGCTCAGCTATGCGGCCCACATTACATGACCTTCATCACACACAGTGTCCCGTTTCCTGTTTACATGCTTCCTAATCCCAGCTATCTAGAACTCCCCCCATCACACGATGCTAACAGCACAAAGAGGGTGAAAGCTAGCACAGCCTTTCTCCAAGAGACATGAAGAAGCTCCAGAAAAACACTGGAACCACTGCTAATTGCTAATGCTACATCAGCTAAAAACCACGACAGGCGTCCATGCTGGTTAGGTTGGGCATTGCCCACGCTGAGTGATGTGAGGTAGGACCGTCCTACTCACCCAGATAGCTCTCTGGGACTCTATGGGACAAGTTACGTATGGCTGTGGCAGCTTAGTTGTTGTTAAAGGAGGTTCTTCACAGGGTCTTTTCTGAGGCTGTGCAGCAGATCGTTTCTTAATTGCTATTGAAGTTTATCAGATTTTGCAGAACTAAATAAGCTCTTGCTCAACCAATCACAGGGGTTTGTACTGTGTGCGACCAATCACAGCTTCGGAGGGGTGTAATGATGCACTCAGCCCTCTGCCGTGTTCGAGTCACGATGCTGGGTTCATGATTCAGTATTCTCACCATGTTTTAAACAAAATTTGAGTGAAGTAATTAAGTGATGACTGTATCCATGTTGAGTGATCATCTACCAATAGGATGTCACCATGCTTTGAGTGATGCGTTGCACCCCAAAAATCTAACAAAGTAACATATTTTTGACAGAATAATGCATGCTGATTGTGCCTATAAACCTTATAATATATATATATATATATAATGTATGTGTGTATATATATATATATATATATATATATATATATATATATATATATTATAAATTATAAATCAATTACAAAAAATAATAACAAAAATACATATATTATTTATTAAGTACAAATATATATATATTGTTGTGGTTGTCATTTAAAAAAATTAATTGTTTTAAATATATATATATATATATATATATATATATATATATATATATATATATATTCTTGTCACTGTTTTTTTTTTTTTTTTTTTTTATAATGTAACTTGAATGCATCAGCTGTCCGTTACAGTATGTCACAAATTCATGATAAATAGACCAATAGAAATGCTCTCATAACAGACTTGGAAAAAAAAGTTTACTTTGACTTCCATTGAAAGTTAAGTTAGTTTTTTTTTCTCCTAAGAACAAAAAATCTTGTCAAGTTGACATATTGAAGATATGAGGTTTTCTTCTGACAATCACGATACACACAGTCACATCAGAATATTACACCTACCACCTCCCTAACCGTGGAAATAACCACCCATGGCCCGAATGACACAGCTGCCTGTTGTGCTCGCTTGTTCATACTTGCAGAAAACCCGGTCACGTGGCATCTGTGACGTCCCGGGGCGAGCTCATTCCAAACTAAGGGGTGGTCATAATGTTCTGATATGACTGTGTATTGTATTGTAATGGCAATATGGCAATATTTATTGCAATCATGAGAAATTACATCTTCGCTCTGTGCCATCTGTATCAGTTGTCACTGCGTTGCTGGATCTGCTTTTGCTCACTCCAGCCAATCAGGTGTTAGGAAAAATAGATGTATGTTGTGACGCATCATATATATATATTGTGAAAGTGTCTGTGATGGATTTCTGCCGTATTGCTCACCATCATCATCATCATATGATCTATGATACTAATACTTTGTCTAGATCATGCAGCTCTAGTGTGTTCGTGCCAGGTACCAAAGTCTCTCAAATTTCCTCATCTACCAGTGCTGCGCACCAGTCTGCCCCAGTAACCAGTAACACTGTGCTCAGCACGCGTTCCGCTACACTGCTCAGTTCTCAGTGTTATTTAGTATTATGGCGTCGTCCTGTCCCGCAGGCCACTGTTACATTTACCTTTGTGTTCTTTTGATGTTTGATGTTCCGCATGTTTACCGCGCTCTGATTGGTCAGTCAAGCTGTGTGAATGTGGAATTTATGTTTATTATGTTCCTTTGAACTGTTTTTTTAATCTCATTAACGTGTTACCATTAATAAACATAACTAATATTAATAAACTCAAATCATTCATCTATCGTGTGTATGTGTGTGTGTGAGACTGTAGCCCTATAATGAGCCTGTCTGTTTTTATGACATAATATTTCATAATAATGAGACACTGTCATAATTACACCATCATAACGAGAATCTCTCGTTATTATAAAATATTCGGTCAGTTATGACACGTGTAACTCACTACTGAGATATTTGCTAGTTGCTATGTGATGTCATAATTATGCACATATATACAATACCAAGATGTTCTAATGTTCTGTGTTATTATGAAATCATAGTAACAATATCTTATTAGGGTTTTTTTTTAAAGATGACATAATTATGACATCTGTAACATTAACAAGAAACATTAACGAAAAAAATGTTGTTTTACGCAACATATGAAATGATCTTGTAATAAGGAGATATGTGTGTTTTTTATAATTAGGAGATTGTTTATTTATTGTTTATTTATTTATTTCTTTTTCTTTATTTATCTCCTTTGTAACAGAAAATGTTGAATTTGCCGTTGAAGGTGCAGCCGTGCGGTGCTGCACTGTGCTGCTGCAGCTAACTGATAGGTTGAAAACAGCATTGAATTAGCCACCGTGCTAACGTTAGCTCCAAAGCACTTCGCCTGCTGTGTCCTAAAATCATACATTTTCTATTATTGGATGGCAGCGGAGGCTCAGCGGTTCGAGCTCCGGGCTGTTGATGACAGGGTTGTGGGTTCGATACCCGGGCTCAGCAAGCTGCCACTGTTGGGCCCTTGAGCAAGACCCTTCACCCTCTCTCTGCTCCCCAGGTGCTGAAAGTTGGCTGCCCACTGCATTGGGGGTGTGTGTGCTCACTACCACAGATGGGTCAAATGCGGAGGACATAGTGCAGTGACCGATACCTGCACTTTCACCTTTATTAAATATTAACAATGATGTGTGGTGTAGGAGAGTGTTTGAGTAGTTGGAGCATCCTGCCCTGTGTGTAGATGCTCGGCGTAAACAGAGAGCTTCTTTTATAAACAGCTCATTTTAAGGTCCTGCAGAACTTGCAGACGGGACCTCCATGAACTCATCATTAAGCCTTGGGTGCACATGACCCATGATTGTCCTCTTTTTTTTTCATTTATTTTAAGGGAACGCCACCTAAGAACCTACTTGCTGATGTTCTGGAGATGTTCTGACCAGTCTTAGTCTAGAACATCACAGTCTGGTTCTTGTTAAAGTGTCTCAGATTCATACGCTTGCCCACCTTGGCCACAACACATCACCTTCAAGAACTGACCACTGGTCACCTGCTGCCCAATATATCCAACCCTTGACAGGAGCCACTGTTCTTTACTTCAGCTGAGCTGGTTTTAATGTTATGGCTGATTGGTGTATATTTTCATGTTTAATCCACCCTGGTTAAAGAGCAGAGCTCTGCACTGATACAGTTCTGACTGTGTGTGTGTGTGTGTGTGTGTGTGTGTGTGTGTGTGTGTGTGTGTGTGTGTGTGAGGGGGGGGCGGGGGTAGTGAAAGCACAGGAGACAGTGAGGATTAGTTTTGGAGCAGTGAAGCCTGTGTGAAGGGCTCAGTGACTTTCAGAGTGAGGTTTCAGTGACGTTGCGTCATTGCAGGGAATCTTCTCTCATTACTGCTCAGTCCTGCTCATTTCTCCCTTCTTATTCTCTTTTAGGTTTTGGAAAACTACAACAAAGGGAAAACTGCTCTTCTGTCTGCTGCAAAGATCATGGTCAGTCCTACTGAAGTGGACCTGAATGCAGAGACCATTTTCCACGGAGCCTCCAACTCCCAGCAGCCCTCGCCGCCCACACACCACCGCAGAAACAGCAGCGTGCGGTCAGTCCCGCCCTCTACAAATCACATCAAAGCAACGTTTCACATGCGTGTTTATATATATATATATATATATATATATATATATATATATATATATATATATATATATATATATATATATATATATATATATATATATATATATATATTTACAGCTCTGGAAAATATTAAGAGACCACTTAATTTATTTTCTTGAATTTGCATCTCTATGATCTCAGGTAACAGAGCTGAGTTAGCTGAATCTGCAGACTATGAATGGCATAAAGTTCCAGCAGCAATGTGAAAGACTAGTGGAGAGCCGGCCGAGACAGGAGAGCTGTGATTGGCTGTCGAGGTTATTATTTCACCATAGTGATTTCTGAATGCTCTCAAAGTTCAGATATTAGCTCTGTGTTTAAATCTGAATAATAACTTCTTTACATTTTAATTATTATCATTTCTTTGCATTATTTGAGCAGCTGCTTTTGAGCAGTTTCATTTCTGCAAATAAATAAATAAATGCTCTTAATAGTAAATATTTTTATTTGGAATTTAGGGGAAAGGTTGTCTATGGTTTATGAAATACAACACAAATATTAATTTCCCTTAAACACACTGCCTATAAATAATAAAACCAGAGAAACAGATCATGTAGGGTGGCCTCTTCATTTTTGCTGTATATATATTTTCTTCATCCTACAGACAGTCATTTGTGTATATTTATGTGTATATGTGTATATATATATCTATAGACATTGATCGAGTGGTTCACAGGGGGCCACGTGGATGCTGTTATCTAGAGCCTTTTTATTTATAGATATTGTAGATTATAGATAGTCAACGTTCTCTACTAAATCACAGAACATCTAAACAAGTAAAGATTTATTAATGGAATAAAAACAACATTATTCAGGGATTGACTTTTAGGTCTTTAGTCTTTACTGAATCCAGTCATTATTCGACTTCACCTGTGACTCTGCCTCTCCACCTGCCTCTCCATCCGCCTCTCCACCCGCCTCTCTTCTGTCTGAGCTGCTATATGGTCGGCTTGTTTCTGTCACCTGACAACATAACATAACATAACATAACATTCAGGGCTTGGTTGATCTGCTGTAAAGAAGCTCCTAATATCCAACATGTCACCAAATTAGGTTAACTGTCAACACACACTCTCACACACACACACTCTCACACACACTAACGTTTAGGGTTGCCGCCGGTTCTGCATACTAGCCTGCAGAATCGTTCCTCATGTAATAATAAACTGCACTGAATCAATACGAGATGTGATTGTTGAGCACAGCTGTTTCTCACTCTGCCTAAGTGCACATCTGTCTGACAGAGCTTTGGTGCTTCTTACAAACCGAGCCTCTCACAGATTAGCCAGAAACGACAGGGCCACGATAGACGTAGACCTGGAGACCCCTTCTAATGAATGCATTCAGCTACTTAAGCTTGCACCTATTGCTGACACAGCTGTGCCAATGCACACACTCACACACACACCGCTTGTCTAGTCCCTGTAGAGAAGTACTGCCAATAGAATAGGACTCTCTGGAGCAGATCAACATCATGACCCTATTGGCTCCATGCTGCCTAATAATGCCAGGCGTGGGCTAGAGGGGTATAAAGCCCCCCAGCATTGAGGAGCTGTGGAGCAGTGGAGGAACTGTGCTCTCTGGAATGATGGTGGTGGTGGTGGAGCTCCATCCAGGACTTGTGGGATTGCTCCTAATTGGAATTGCATTGTAATGCTGAGTGATTTTGGCTGTTGGAGCTGTAATGTGACTGTGTGTTATCTCTGAACTCTGAGCTCAGTGGAAGTGTCTAACACTGTGCTCTGTCCTCTCTCACTCACACTCGCCCACCGCAGAACTACTTATGGTAGCATCCAGTTTCCCCCCCGCCCGCTCTGGTTCAGTAGGCAAGAACAGCGTAGATGAAGCCCAGTCCTGTCCGAATGACTCAGTATTCTCCATTTCCCCATCTTCCCCTTTCCCCTTCCTCTTCCCTGTCCCCTTCCTCTTCCCTGTTCCCTTCCTTTCCTCCTTCCTCTTCCTCTTCCCTGTCCCATTCTTTTCCCTTTTCCCTTCCTCCTCTCTGTTCCCTTCCTTTCCCATTCCCTGTTCCCTTCCTTTCCCATTCCCTGTTCCCTTCCTTTCCCATTCCCCTTCCTTTCCCCTTCCCTTTCCCTGTTCCCTTCCTTTCCTGTCCTATCCCCCCTTCTTTTTTCCTTTTCCCATCTCCCTTGTTTTCTTCTCTCTTCCTCTCGTTCTATCTATTGCTCGCTCTCTCTCCCTCCCTCCTCTTTCCTTTCTCCTTGTAGCTCCTGCGCCCGCTCTGAGATTTCCTTGGATGGATTTTCGGAGTGTCCTCCACCCCCTATTCCCATAGTGCTGACAGGGGCCCGCGAGCGGCTGGCCGTGGAGCTGCGGGAGCGCAAGGCCCCCCTGGCGGTCATGGAGAGCCTTTCAGACGTCGATTCCATCTACAGCCTCGACTCCCGCCGGTCCTCAGCTGCTCTGAGAGGGTCGCCATGCCTGGGGTCGCTGCCCTTCCCGCTGGACGCTCCAATTCCCGAGGAGAACCCATCTCTGAGCTCGCGCACTGAGTTGCTGGCTGCTGATGGGCTGCTACAGGCATCGCCGGAGCACGAGCTCGGGGAGTCCGGACCGTACTGCCCGACGCCGCCAGAGCTGACCGTACCTTCCCAACACCTCTTGCCGAAACACCCGCACCAGAGTGTCCACGTTCCACCACTTCTGCTCGGACAGACTGCTATAGGTCAACCTGGCCACCAGCAGAGGGCGGTCTCGCGGCCCGCTTCACAGACGTTCGAAGCCAATCAGCGGTTAGCCGTCGCTAACAGCCAGGAGACGAGCCCCAGCGCACCCTGGACTGGACCTGCGGAGGAGGAGCGTGAGGAGGATGAAACCGATGGAGGTGAGACTGCTGAAAATGTTGGGTGGTGTGACTGTCAAACTATGCAGATTAAGTTGTCTATTAAAGAAGGTAAATCCACCCTCAGTCAATAGAGGCGGGACTTCGGGGGGTTTTCGATCGGGGGTTTTTCTGCTTTGAATGTGACCTCAGCTGCTTTTTCAACCACTAGGGGGCGCACTAGCCAGGTTTGGAACAGTTTAAGTGCAAATTATCGTGAGCAACACATTTCTAAACTTCTGATCTAGTATGGGCTCTGGTTGCATGACTGAAATATGTTATCTTGTCCTTATCATGCAGATATGAGGTCGCCCCCTGCTGCTTTGGAGGATAACAAAAAGGCAGAAAATCGAGCCGAGGTCAAAGTGGACATGGAGAGTGGGCCGTCCCTCACCACCCCACTCTCCAATGGTAACCCCAGTCAGGCTGTGTTGGAATTCGCCCAGTACCTGGACTCCCTTTTCAGGCTGGACGGCAGCGGCTCTCCGCCGCTGGAGCTTTCCGATGGGGAGTCGGAGTCTGGCAGGGGCTCCTGCAGCCAGGCGGAGGGTCAGTGCGATGACCAGCGGGCAAAGGGCGCGGACAGGGACAGGCAGCTACTGGTAAGGGCCACTCTGGAGCCCAATCTCGTCCCTAAGCCGCCTCGCACCTTTGCCGGCTCTGCGGACCCTTCATCCGGCATTTCACTCTCTCCGTCCTTCCCTCTGTCCTCGTCCGGAGAGCTAAATGACCTTTCGCCCCCCGACGGGTCACTACCGGTCAACCACTCTGCTCTACGAACTTCCACTGCCTGTCCTTACCCCGAGGACAACACTTTGTCGTCCATGGTGTAAGTGGCCCACGGACTGACCCGCTACCCTGCTGGTGTCGGTACACTACGGCTCACAAGTCTGGAATCACTGTTTACAGTAAAACCAGGATTACTACAGACACACTAACCTCATTTTCTTACTGTCGGGACGTTTTCCACTCTGAATGCAGTCTGCCTTGCACGTTGCTGTTACACATACGGCCTCTGCCACACGAGGGCGCTAAGCTGTGCCTCTATAGACATTGAAACACACTAGCGCTGCCGTACGGATGAAGCTTTGCACAAAATAACGACCAGGAACACACGGCAAGTCTAATCTTAGCTCATGTTTACATTCATATTAGCATCACTGAGGTGTGTAGAGTTGCCAGATTTGCAGGAAGAGACAAGATGGCAAATATCTATTAATTTTGATATCATATCATAGATTTCACCATGATTTGATTTGAAAGTTACCCATGAAAATATCCAGGATGAATTTCTAATAAAATAAATGTCCAAAATGGATTTCTAATAACATTAATGTCCAAAATGAAGCTCTAATAATATTAATATACAGAATGATTTTTTTTTAAATAGCTAACATCCAGCATGAATTTCTAAATAAATAAATATCCAGGATGAATTTCAAATAACAGTAATGTCCACAATGAGGCTCTAATAAAATTAACATCCAGAATGAATTTATAAAAAATAACGTTTTCCAATTTCCAATAAAATAAATACCAGAATGAATCTCTAAAGAATAGCATTAAAAATAGCATTAGAACATTATAAAAATAACTAATATCCTGGATGAATCTCTAATAACATTAATGTCCAAAACGGATTTCTAAAAAAAAAAAAAAAACCTATCGAGAATGAGAGTGTTGTATTTGAGTTTATGTATGAGTTTGAGTTTATGTATGAGTATGAGTTTATCTAAAGCCATAAAACATGGAAAGCATCACAGTATGTCTATATTTATTAGATTGTCCTCAAAATCAGTTAAATATTGCATCTAAAAGCAGCTTCTAGTCACATCTCATCATTTCAGTCTGTGCTTCTGCTACATATCAACAATAATCAATATGAATATGACGAGTGATTCCAAACTTTTGAACGCTAGTGTATGTCACCCCCCCCTCCCCTTTAAAAAAAAATGAAAAAAGCAGTGGGTTCACTTTTATCGCTGTCTCGGACAAGCTTGTAGAAACCTGCATGCGTAGCAATGCGACCTGTCCAAGACGTCCAGGCCAGGGGGAGGCCGAGGGAATGGCGGAGAGCAGGACCGACCTCATTTTCTTACTGTCGAGACGTTTTCCACACTGAATGCAGTCTGCCTCGCGCCTCACTGTTACACATACGGCCTCCTGCCACACGGGGGCGCCGGGCTGCTCCTATAAAGACATTAAAAACACACTAGCGCTGCCGTGCGGATGAAGCTTTGCACAAAATGACCAGAAATACACATCGAGTCTAATCTTATCTTATGTTTACATTCATATTAGCGCCACCGAACCGGAGAGTGTGTGAAGTTGCCAGATTCACAGGGAGTTCCTCTCACAGGGGGGCGAGACAGGATGGCAAAAAGGGACCGCGCTCTTAAAGGGGGATTTACTGCCGTTATATCTTCATTTCTGCACAATTGAGAGTGGGTCTGATTGTAGAGAAACTCACTGATCAATTTCTTTACAGTGGTGGTGAATGGAAGCAGGAGTCGGTCGCCATGACTACAACAGATACAGCCCATAATTTATCTCCTATTCAAACCCACCAGTGAAGCTACAACATGAGTCTTTTATGAAATGATGATGATGATGATGATGATGATGATGATGATGAGGGTAAAATAGTGAATAGAAAATCTCCACTAATCCAGTTTTCTTTAGGGACTACTTTCTGTAGCCGCACTACACCCTGCAGCATGTATCCCTCCACCATTTTAATGATCTGGTTCTAAAAGCAGGTTCTAGAGCCGAACTCTTCTCAGAACTCTGGTAGAACAGTGTCTCAGGCATCAGGCAGCGTCTTCATCACCATTAGGTGAAGAACTTTCTGTGAGGAGCTTTTTGTGAGGCGTCAAACTCAGACCTCAGACGTCTGGTTCCATTAACATTCACCACCACTGTAAACGGATCTGACTGTAAGTTTTTTAAGAACTGAGAGTTTCACCCCAAACCCCGCTCTGAGTGACTCCGCTCACACCGTTTAATTATGCTGAAATTTTGAAAACGCGCTGAAGTTCCCCTTTAACAGAGAGAAGCGAGTGTGTGGAGAGCTGGAGAGAAGGTGACATTTCCTCAGGTTTTAACGGACAGAGTTGGAGAAAAGTGGGTCCTAATGAAACCCTAAGGTCAGAACCCAGATTTCTACTTTACATTTTTGGAGTGAAGATGATCTTACGTGCGATGTTCTGCTGAGCACACGCACGTACGCGGGCGGGCAGCACTCCAGACCGTGTCCGTTGGCGTGCAGGGGCCATTTCTGATTTCTGATTTCTGATTGTGTTATGGTGTGCATGAGAAAATAATGAATGCCTATTTGTAACAATTAATGAATTCTTTGGACGTTTATTTACCATTGTTGATTCTTCTGTACACACAAACACACATCTTTGATTTCCTTTGATCTTTGAAGTAAACCCTGCCAAACACACAGTACATAGGAACGGATACTGGAACCGGTTTAAAATCACATTAATGGAATTAATTTTATTTTATTTTATTTTTTTTTTGGCACAAGTTTGACCTGTTATCACTCATAGATCCACGGTGTAACAGTGGGATGGACCGGATGGCGTCAGGCATGCACCGAACAGGAAAACCGCTCCGCCGCCCTTCCGAATCCCGTCTCCTCCTTCAGGCGAGACTGTCTTCATTAAAGCGCTCGCTCCGTTTCTGCTGAGCGCGGACTGGAGAAGATCACCACCTTCAACCAGATCCAGTAGCAAACTGATATTTTTTAGGGAGTCTCATCTGCATTTTTATCATTTCTACTGTTGTTGTTATGGCTATATTACAATAATTGGTGGTTTATTATCATTATGATGAATATTTTAGTAACTGTTGCGGTTTGACTTGCCTTTTCTATCATTTCTGAATGAAGTGTTTTCAGTTCAGGCATTTCTGCCTCTTGATAGCAGGAGTACATCTTGTGTCCGTGTGGGTGGAGAAGTACAGCAGTGGGCCGAACCTACAACTACTTCAAACCAAATATTAATACTGATATTAATACTCTTTATTTATTACGCACATTTTACACACTGCAGTTATACAATACAGTTGTACACTGCAGTGATGATTTCAGTTGTACAGAACCCTTACACGGCTGTTATACACTACAGCTATACATTAGTTACACACTGCAGTTATACACTACAGCAATACATTAGTTACACACTGCAGTTATACACTACAGCAATACATTAGTTACACACTGCAGTTATACAATACACTTATACATGGCAGTGATGATTTCAGTTGTGCACTACAGTTACACACTGCAGTTATACACTACAGCTATACATTAGTTACATGTGGCAGTTCTACACTAGTTATACACAGCTGTTATACACTGCACTGCAGTTATACACTACAGTTATACACTACAGTTATACACTACAGTTATACACAACCCTTACACTGCAGTTATACACTACAGTTATACACTACAGTTATACACTACAGTTATACACAACCCTTACACTACAGTTATACACTACAGTTATACACAACCCTTACACTGCAGTTATACACTACAGTTATACACTACAGTTATACACAACCCTTACACTACAGTTATACACTACAGTTATACACAACCCTTACACTGCAGTTATACACTACAGCTGCACTGAGTTTATGCAGAAAGATACATTTCACACTGGGCTGGATCTAAAACTGAACCCCACACTATCATTGTCAGATTATAGAACACAAGTAGCTCCGCCCCCAAATGCAAATTAACTTTAAACATTTTTTTTAAGTTAGAGGGGTACTAAAGAACCCTTGTAGAACCCTAATCTATTTTGTGATGGTGTGGGATAGCCACCTTCTGGTTCCCTGAAAAACTGTGTCTGAAAAAGAAATGTACGAGAACCTATTTAAAGATCCTTTACAGAACCGTTACACTGCATGGAGGTTCTCTACAGTACCAAAAAAGCTGGTTCTTTTAATATGGTTCTAAATAGCACTAATCTGACTAATGCAGTTTTCTTTAGGGACTACTTTCTGTAGCCGCACTACACCCTGCAGCATGTATCCCTCCACTATTTTAATGATCTGGTTCTAAAAGCAGGTTCTAGAGCCGGACTCTTCTCAGAACTCTGGTAGAACAGTGTCTCAGGCATCAGGCAGCGTCTTCATCACCATTAGGTGAAGAACTTTCTGTGAGGTGCTTTTATTATTAGAGCTTCAGACGTCTGCTTCCCTTCACCTCCACTGTAGAACCACAGCTCTGACTGGGGGAGATGATCTAGAACCTCCACTGTAGAACAGCTCTGACTGGGGGAGCTTATCTAGAACCCTGCGTTTCACACCAAACCCCACTCTGAATGAGTCTGTTTATGTTAATTTATTTATAAAGAAATGTATCACAGTATGGATTATATATTTGGGTGTATTGTTACCCTAACACACACACACACACACATATACACACACACACACAGTTTAAAGCCTACAGGGGCAAACACAGGCCTTCTGTAGGATGTTTTGGCTCTGGAAGGTCTCACTGCTGTACTCTTCGGGGTGGTTGTGTACAGCACTGTCTTTCTCATGTGATTCTTTTCTTTTCGGTATAAACCCTTATCTTATTTTCAGTCATTTAAGAAAAAGAAAAGAAGAAGAAAAGAATCCAACGGGACACTATCAAGAAAAATGGCTGTATCATGTATCATAGTGATGACTTTTATCTGAAATCTATAGCTATATTGATATATAAATAAATATATATATATAAATATAAATATATATAAATGGGAACAAACTATTTATCTGTGGATATTTTGCTGATTCAAGAAAATCAATGATGTAGCCATTGGTCTTCAGAAGAAACACATTTTCTTTCTATTGTTGCCAGCTACCTTATCAGTCCTTACTTTTCATGAATGAGAATGTATTTAAGACCTGCCTGCACACACACACACACACACACACACACACACACACACACACACACACACACACACATTCAATACACTACCCTGCCTGTAAAAAATAAAACAGTACAGATTTCAGACTTACTGAACGCCGTCCTGCTCTTTATTTACCAGGTTCTTCATTAAAGGGCTCGTTCTCAGCATTTTCATTAAAGGGCCCGTCTGCTGGAAATCTGGCTAAATATAAAATATAACAGCCTGTAGATTTATATAGTTCAGTATGCGGACGTTGATAAAGCTCGTTCTCCAAAGCAGAGATGGAAATTGAGCTGCAGGAACAGCCCGTTTTTAATTCTCTGTATTTGTGATGTCACAAGAACGAGTGTATTCACGTCCAGTTTATACGCCTATTCACACTACAGCAGTTTAGCCCCGCCCATTTGTAGTTCTATGTGCCTCAGCCCTGGTTACGCATGGTTAAGCATCCAAATAATGCTTCTTTGAGTTGATATAGTTCTATATATATATATATAGAACCATTGCCTTTACTAAAGAACCCTTGAAGAACCCTAATCCATTTTGTGATAGTGTGGGATAGCCACCTTCTGGTTCTCTGAAAAAAAAATGTATGAGAACCTATTTAAAGATCCTTTACAGAACCGTTACACTACAAGGAGGTTCTCTACAGTACCAGAAAAACTGGTTCTTTGACATGTTCATTTAATATGGTTCTAAATAGCACTAATCTGACTAATGCAGTTTCCTTTAGGGACTACTTTCTGTAGCTGCACTACACCCTAAAGGCAGCATGTATCCCTCCATCAGTTTAGCCCCGCCCATTTTGAGTTATATGTGCCTCACCCCTGACAGCTTTCTGTATGAAGCTCATTACAATGCAGCCAATCAGAACAGAGCTCATTTAAATATTTACATTTTAATCTTAAAGACACAGTCCGTAGAATTCTGAGGGAAGAAGAGAGGGTGGGAAATAAATGATGATTATGTTTTGGGGGAAAAAAAAAGAAAGAAAGGATGTAAACAAGAGGAAAATGTAGGATATATTATAAATTATTATATAATAATTAATGAGATATATTTAAACTAATAAATACTGTACTGCAGTACATTAGTCTAAAACAGAGGAGGACTCTGTTATTACACTTAAAGGGCCCCTATCCGACTTATTTCTACTATTTATTGTATTTTATTATTTTCCAATAATTTCCACACTCCACCCTCAGTACTGAACTGACTGTTTCTGTTACAGTGCCTTTAATACGGATATATGTAAATAGCCTGAGTTCTGATTGGCTGCTCTGCATTGTGCCTTATTCAGAAAACAGGCAGTTTGTGAAGTATATACTTTTAATATTTTAATTATTTCATATTTAATTATGCCCAGAAAATATATCTATGATGTGAGCTCTTTAATATTAGATATGTGTGCAGGATAAGAAAAGTGCTGAGAGGTTTAGACAGGCTGTAGTTCTAATTGTTTGATAGTTTTCTTCTTTATTATTATTTCATTACTCTATACTAGTACTATTTTAGTTTTTAGTTTATTTTAGTGGTTGAAGGAATAACTGAATGAATGGTTGATTATGTATATTTTAATATTACTTTGTGTTGTGTTATTATTTAGCTCATTATCATTGCTATTTTTAATGCATTCATTTATATTCTTGTTTTACTGTGAGAGAAATGTTTTTAACTCCTTCTGAACGTATTAATAATCTAATTGTGCTTGTTGGTTGACCGAGTGCTCACTGTACCTCACTGTACGAGTAACAGCAGCAGTGTGTAAGTGCGCCGCCATTGCCGGCTGTTGTCCAGCAGGTGTCGCTGTGTGGCGCGGCTGCAGCCCGGAGCCTGGGTAGACTTTCCCCCAAACACGGAGCTGTTTTCTCCCCTAATTCCAGCTTCGTCCCGCGGCTGTCATTTCTTTGTTTTTCGCCTCAGCACAACCAAGTAATGGACTCGGACGAGGGTTACAATTATGAGTTTGACGACGAGGAGGAGGAATGCAGCGAGGACAGCGGCGAGGAGGAAGCCGAGGACGACACGCTGGATCTCGGTGAGGTGGAGCTGGTGGAGCCGGTGGTGGCCGGAGGAGAGCGGGGCGATTGCGGGGACAACGGCGGCGGCGGCGGCGGCGGCGGAGGAGGAGGAGGCGGCGGCCTGGGGGGCCTCGGGGCCGGCCAGGACGAGGAGGATTACCGGTTCGAGGTGCTGACCACCGAACAGATCCTCCAGCATATGGTGGAGTGCATACGGGAGGTCAACGAGGTGATCCAGGCGAGTTTGGGCGGAGTTTTGGGCGACTTTGCGCCGGTGTGCGGTGCAGAGCAGCCCGGGGTTCACATGGGCCGCCGACTGCCGAGATCCTCGTGTGTATTAAAGCCACTGTGCTCCTTACAGTCACCGGCAGACTGAAGCGAGTGCCCCCAAACACTGATATATGACCCAAACACTCACTCTGCCCCTCTGTATCGCTCGGGAGCTCCGGAGCTAATATTCCCCACTGGCCCGGTTAGCACCCCTGCTATGTAGCTAGCTGTTAGCTGCTAGCTGTTAGCTGTTAGCTGCTAGCTTCTCTTCAATGGGAGACGAACACTGGCCATTAAAACACAGCCAAGCATTGGCAGCTCATAAATCCACACGGTCCGAACCTTTTAAATCTTAAACATGTCACAGATGCCGTGTGGAGTTTTAATCCATGCCTTTAATCGCAGCTTTATCCCCCGCACCCAGGCGCGCCTCTCCGCGTTAGCTTAGCATGCCCGCTAAGCGCGTATGAACGGGGTTCAGATGTAAATTTAACACGAATAAAGCAGCTTAACTCCGAAAAGTCTGGAGCTGCCGCATATTACAGAGTCCTGGCACACATCTGAGGTGTCCTACTGAGCTGCCACGCTGGGTAGCTGGAGGTATCTGTGAGCAAATGTGGCTAGCTATCTAGCTAGCTGCCTAGTCTGTTTGGTAGCATGTCGGCTAACAGTGACCCAGTTGGCTATCTAGCTGGAGCGCTCGGCTGCTTTACGACCGAACCGGGCCGGAGTTCAGGTTTCAGAGATTATAGAGATCATACAGATGAATGTGGAGGATCTATTATATGAAATCAGGCCCATTTCTGCTGCTGGTGTATATATGAATAAATGAGACAGCTGATAGCAGAACCTGTCAAACCGTGTTGACCTGGGCTTCACTGCTATGTTCGCCCAAAGATACGCGGTTTTGACCCAAGACCAAGGCTAATATCCCTACTGATGCGTTTAACAAACACCCCTGTGCGTGTAAAAGGGTGGTTCCGATCATATGGACCCAACAAAGAACTAAAATAAGTTGACTGGGTCTAAAGCAGACCCAGTATTTTAAAGGGGCAGTCCAGCCGGACCTGTAAACCGCCTCCTCATGACGTAGCTTGAAGGTGGGAGGAGCTTTTGGCGCTGCGTGAAACGTGTTTCTACACTATACAGTGTGTCCAAATATTTGTGGACACCCCTTCCCTTCTAAAGCATGAATGCATTTAGCTTCTTTAAGTTGCACCTACTGCTGACACTCACACACACACACACACACACACACACAGCTGGTGGTGTAGTATCTGTAGAGATGCATTGCCAATAGAATAGGTCATTAGCTGTGAGTTATGTGGTCTCCTGTCAACGAGCATCTCTGGTGAATCTGAGTGAGATGTCTGACCAGCTTATTAGTGGTTCTGGACTGTAGATGTCACACAGGAACGTTCGCCGTGACCTTTACTGTGTTATTTTAACATTAGCTGTTAATTCCCTCGGTCAGCCAGTGTCCCGGGGCTGGATGCCTTAGGCCTGTCCTGATGACGACGCTTTCAACTTATTGTCATTTTTGCGGACCTCTGTAGTACCTGTCAGTTTATATATACAAAATAAAAGCTATACGTTGCAGCTATGCGTTTCTTTCCTGCCAGAGTTTCCTCTTCGTCGTGTCCGTATGGCAGTGGTCATGTTTGGCTTGGACTGTTGGCTACACTGCTGCCACGGTTTCCAGTGGTACTGCTCCGTTCTGTCTGTATTCGTCCAAAAACATGGACGAAACCCTGCCTCGTCCACATCTGTATTTATTATTGAGCATTAGTGACCCTTAAGAGTAAAACTGCATTATTATGCTTTTATATTATTATAATAACAATATTATTATCATTATCAGCAGTATACAATGTTCTTAAGATGACTAATATCATTTATCACTGTTATTTCTGAGACAATAGATTATCCAAACAAGTTGTTATTGTCTCTGAAGATAAACAGTGTTCGATAAAACCCCATCAAATGTGAGCATGCTGTCTGGATGGAGTAAACAGCTTCTTGTAATTAGGGATGCACCGATCCGGCTTTTTCAGTTCCAATACCGATACATAAACTTTGCATATTGGTCGATACCCAAAACAGGTCCAATGCCATTGTTAAAAATTAATAAACCATATACCTCACCATGTGGGAGAGACTTAAGGCATCAGGATTGACTTAAACAATACTTTACTAACTTTGTAAAACAAAATATAACAAATTAACACACAGATATAAATGTATTTAATTGCTATTAATGTGTCAACAAAATAAACAATTGTGCAGGACACAGCATTCAAATTCCAAATAAGAGTCAAAGTAAGTATATTAAAAAAAAAAAGAATATTAAAATTAATTGAATATCAGCCAAAGCAAACAGTACCAGTCTTATTTTAAAATATTTAATGTAAACAATAAAATTCAAAATAAAATCTAGCAGTAAATAAGTAACCTGGTCAAATATACAAGCAGTAATTAAATATTGCAAATATATAAACATTTACTGCAGTTTCACACCGACCAATTAAAGCGAAAGGATCGCTTCCATGTATCGGCCTAATTATCCGATACCAGATCCAGCTAATTTAGTTAATATCGGGACCGATATCCGATCCTATTATCAGATCGGTGCATCCCTACTTGTAATAATCACACAAATTCTGTCTGTGTGTTTATATCTAGAGCTGTATTGAAATAAACAGGCATGCTGTTGGAATTCCCCACTGTTTTAATGCACAGTGTGCTTCAGTGTCCGCTTAGTGCGTCAGCCGTTGATGAAGAAGCAGCCAGAGGGTTAGATCAGCCTGGCATTACTCTCTGTTTGTGTTGTCTTTGTTTTAGAACCCAGCAACCATAACCCGAATACTCCTCAGTCACTTCAACTGGGACAAAGAAAAGCTCATGGAGAGGTAAGTGTCCTTTTCTTCCCCTCATTTCCTCCTTCAGCAGACTGAGCGGAGGATTCATCTGAATTCACCTTATAATTGAGGTCGAGGAAACCGCTCTGCTCTGTCTGTATCCGTAAGCTTTCAGAAAACGCTCACAAATACGGACACCCCGTCCATGTCTGTATTTACCATTGAGCATAATGAGCCCTAAAAGAGTAAAACTGCATTATTATGCTTTTATAGTTTTATAATAAAGCTGTTATTATTAAGTCAATGGCATATTATGGTCTTAAGATGACTGATATAATTTATCACTGTTATTTCTGAGACAATAGATCTTGAAATTGTTTTTGTCTCTGAAGACGAGATGATCTTGGCGTCCTCCTGATGCTCCAGAGGTTTGGACGGGGAGCGAGCGAGCTGATGTGTCTTACGCTTATGCTGCTTATTCTCCAGGTTTAAAGCCGCTGTGTTTTCCTTTCTTCTCTTCAGATATTTTGACGGAAATCTCGACAAGCTGTTCTCAGAGTGCCATGTTATTAACCCCAGCAAGAAGGCGAGGACGCGACCCATGAGTACACGCTCCTCCAATCAGGACATGCACTGCCAGATCTGCTATCTCAACTACCCACACTCGGTCAGTAACTCTGCCTTCACAGCCGTTTAACATCAAAATAGCCCAGTTTGTAGTCAATTAGATAACACATACTATGGACAGAAGTATTGGGACACCTGCTTTTTCATTGTGTCTTCTGAAATTTCTCCTGCTTTTGTTGGAGTAACTATCTCTACTGTCCAGAGAAGAAGACTTTCTCCTAGATTTTGGAGGAGAATTGCTGTGAGGATTTGATTGCATTCAGCGACAAGAGAGTTTTGCAGACAAGCTGTTTGTGTGCATTTGCACATTTGTGTCAGCAGTAGATGTGACTGAATTCATTAAAAGGGGTGTCCAGAAACATTTCTCCTGTCCCCAACAACCTTACATTCTCATACCTGTGTTACATAGAGAAGGGCGTCTCCGTCATTCCCACTCCGGGCCGGAGCGCTGCTGCTGCTGCTGCTGCACTATGGAGGTTTGGTGGTGGAGCTGCAGGAGGAGAACCTCTCTCCAGAACTGCTGTGTAACGCTGCAGAACCCATAGAGTCATATTAGTGTAAAATCCTGTAGTATTACTCTACCACCTCCGCCCACATGCTGCTCCACCTTCAGATCAAGCTTCTGGAGCTTCTCTCAGACTGTCCAGAAATGCATGTGTACAGCTGTCCATAAGGGGGCGCTTAAAGCGTGATCTGTATTTACTGCAGTGGAAGACTGAAGCCTGTTTTTCTGTCTGTAATACAGTTCATGTTCTAGATAACTGAGTCAGAAACCACACAGTCACGTCTATTTGGGGGTGGATGACGCTCTCCTCCCTGCCTGCTCTGACTCAGTGCTTCTCTCCTGCAGTACTTCACAGGTCTGGAGTGTGGGCACAAGTTCTGCATGCAGTGCTGGGGGGACTACCTGACTACCAAAATTATAGAGGAGGGGATGGGTCAGGTGAGTACTGCAATGGCAGGTTTTATTTGGGGGGGGGGCTCTTTTCGTTCCCCCTCTGAAGCTGGGTTTACAGTACACCGTTCATAACATCAGAGCGTCTCACGCTTCACTTCACTTTGATCTAGACTGTCAGACATCCAGGACATGGTCACTTTAACCTTTGATAAAGATTATAATATTTGGATATCTAGAGACACTGTGCGGACAAAAGTTTTGGGACACCGGCTTATTTATTGCTTCTTCTGAAATCAAGGGTAATTTACCAGAGCTGATCCTGCTTTTGTGGGCGTAACAGTCTCTACTGTCCAGAGAAGAAGGCCTTCTACTAGTGCCAAGAGCGTTAATGAGGTCAGGATGTTGGGATGATGACTACCTCACTTAATCATCCCCAACACCCAAACTCATCCCAAAAGTACTGGATGGAGCTCCACCACCATCATCTCTCCAGAGAACACAGTTGTTCCACTGCTCCACAGCTCCGTGCTGTGGGGTTTTATACCCCTCTACTAGCCCACGTCTGGCATATAGCAGCATGGTGCCGAAAGGCTCATGAGGTTTATCTGCTCTATTGGCAGGCCATCTCTACAGGGACTAGAGAAAGCTGTGTGTGTGAGCATTTGCACATCTGTATCCGCATTGAAGGCATTCATTAGAAAGGGTGTCGACAAATATTTGGACACACAGTGTAGGTTACAGTGAATGTCTGAGTCTAGTAGGCTACTAAGCTCAGTATGAGTCTTTACCTTACATTCGAGTAAAAGTAGAGTGTGGTGGGAAGAAATTTAGGACATTTAAAACTTCATGTATGGATATTTGATATTTTGAATGAATGTGTTCTCTAGGCCTTATTATTGTAAAATGTCTCATTTGCTCATTAATTTCTTTTTCCCCCAGACCATCTCATGTCCTGCTCACAACTGTGATATTTTGGTAGATGACAACACTGTAATGTAAGTAATCCGTGCTTTGATTGTTGGGTTTGTGTCATCATAAGGTGATCATAAAGTCATAAGGTATTATTGTTTATGAAATACCTTGTTTATTTCTCACAGGCGGCTGATCACTGATTCAAAAGTCAAACTGAAATACCAACATTTAATCACAAATAGTTTTGTAGAGGTGAGAGGAACTTTATTCACTTTATTTTATGGGTCTTTTTCTTACAGCTGTTTGTATTTAAGAATTATTATTAATAGTCTGTATGTAAATTTTAATACAGAATATTAATAGACAATTAATAGTCTGCATGTAAAAATTAGTGGCAGACAGCGGTTCATTCTGTGTTCTGTTTAAACCCAGACCACTGGGGGCAGTGTTGTACTCTTGTCTCCAGATCCCACTGTTCTGATTGGATGAAAAGTAAACTGCTGTTTCTGACAGTTTTCCTCAAATTTGATTAAAAAAGGTCTGTCACAATATATCACAGTGTATTGAATATATATATTAAGGTATGATTCAGTATTTATTTTATATATATATATATATATATATATATATATATATATATATATATATATATATATATTATACACATTTCTTTGGGGGGTGGGGTTGTTACATTTATGCACTCATCCTGCCTCTCTGCCTCAATCGAAGATTAAATGGACAGGATTTGTTCCCTCTATTATGTAGCGGTGGCTGGCAACCCGTTCCAAATTGTGATGCACCCATTGGTCGCTGCGAAGATCTCTGAATCAGATAAGCTTCCGATTGGCTGCTGTCAAGAGGGTGGAGACTCACTGATATTGAGGGCGGATGTGCTCTTTAAGTACTCTGTGCTTGGTTTGGATGGTTGTGAATTCTGTTTTCTGTTGCTGCTGAATCAGGACCAGGTTATAAAGCTGAAGGGTGTCATTAAGAGATTATATGTTAATTATTTTAATGTTTTTTAATTTTATGAATTATAGACTTGCGGAGTAGGCCTGTATGAGTTAGAACAAAGGTGTTTGTTGTTCATCTAAACACAGAGAGGAGCTCATCTGGAGATACGAGTGCCTCACTCTAATTGTTTGACTGCTCTCTTCAGTGTAACAGACTGTTGAAATGGTGTCCGGCTCCTGACTGCCATCACGTAGTTAAGGTCCAGTATCCAGATGCCAAACCAGTGCGCTGTAAATGCGGGAGACAGTTCTGGTAAGACCTGCAGGACATTACCCAGGACAGAGGAGAGGTTCATATTGTAAAAGTTGGGGAGCAGTGTTTTGTGAAGGACAAATAATTGTAATTTTGTACCTATAATCAGTTTTCACCTGTTTGTAAAAGGGTAAAAGTCCTGAATCCAGCAGACTTTCTGTTTGGAGGCTTTTGTTCTGGGCATTTACTAAACTGTCCTCTCATCCACTCAGCTTCAACTGTGGGGAAAACTGGCACGACCCAGTGAAATGTAAAGTGAGTCAACATTTGAATCTAACGGACACTACAAATACTCTGAAAGGCTGTGTTTTATTATTTAATTATTAAACTATTATTTTTGTGTTTTTTTTGTGTGTTTTTATAAAATCAGTGGTTGAGAAAGTGGATTAAGAAATGTGACGACGACAGCGAAACATCTAACTGGATTGCAGCAAATACCAAGGTAGGTCAACATCAGAATCAACAGTTTTTGTTTTGAAATGGTTTTGAAATTTATCATCAGTCAAACATCTCCAAAAGGGCAACTTTACAGTAGAAGTAAAATTCCTTCTTAACTTTTAACTTAATTTAAGTCTATTTAAAAATGTATTTTTAGAGGTTGGAGTGTTTGTCTTGGTCAGTTCATCATTAAATTGTCATACAATATGAAGATCGACTGGCAGAAATTGTCAGAAAGGTGAAAAAAAACGTTTTGGAATTCTGAGAACTTGGTTAGGAGTCATGAAATGGAGGCATTACATTATTTTCAGATTTTAGTTTTAGATTGCTACAAATTCTCTGAACATAAAAGTTTTGAGTAACTTCAAACCATGCTAATTTTAGCACGTCATAAATCAGACTCAAAATTAGAGTCATAAATTAGACTCTTGTAAATACATGAACTTTGCTTTCTGTTTCTGAAAAATCCAGTAAATGGAGAAATCAATCATGTTTTTGTAAAAAAACAAAACAAAAAAACTAAACTAAAACTAAATGCTGTTGCACAGGAAAAAAAATCAAATTTGTGGGAAAAAAACATTAAAATGCATCATAAAACTAATTTTAATGAGCTCTAGGTCCAGAGCTTTTACAGTCACTGATCTTTGACATGTCTGTCTGTCTCATTCCCTGTGTCCTCAGGAGTGTCCCAAATGTCACGTGACCATTGAAAAGGATGGCGGCTGTAACCATATGGTGTGCCGTAACCAGAACTGTAAGGCAGAGTTCTGTTGGGTTTGTCTCGGCCCGTGGGAGCCGCACGGCTCAGCCTGGTGAGTGCAGGTGCATCACTGTGGCACATGGACTCCACGAGCTCTCAGTGGTCCTCGAGATCCACTGCTCCGCACATTTCCATGCTTTTCCTGCTTCAGCACACCCACTTTAACTCAATCAGGTGTGTTGGGAGCCGGGAAAACACTGAGGGCAGTGAGCCTCCAGGGCCTGAATTGAGAAATGCTGTACTAGAGCTTTAACTGGACCTGAAATTCTGACCCTGAGCTCCAGTACGTTCTTCTTAAGTCTGATTTGATCTACAGGACCGAGTTTAAGACTCCGCTTCAGACAACATGAGGGCCTGGCTTTAACTAGATAAGTAAGCAGTGTTGTGTTCTTCAGGTACAACTGCAATCGCTACAACGAAGACGATGCAAAGGCAGCCAGAGACGCCCAGGAGGTAAAACCTAATCACATCTAATCACTTTTATTGTCACGTCACATTACACAGGTGTAAAGGTGAGCGAAAGCCACTGTTGGGCAAATGCTGATAATGCTAATGATAGTGAGGACGTCACATGCAGGAATGAGGAAGCATCTGGTGCTGAGGTGGTGGTATGGGTGCCCCCCCCAAATAAAAATCTGCTTAGGGCCCCATGAAGGCTTGGGCCGGCCCTGGTTAGCCTAGCATCTGTTGTTGTAAATTGAAGAATCACACGTCAGACAGCATCCTTTAACCTGACTGTTGTGTTTGGTGCAGCGGTCCCGCGCAGCCCTCCAGCGCTATCTCTTCTACTGCAACCGCTACATGAACCACATGCAGAGCCTTCGCTTTGAGCACAAGCTGTACGCACAGGTCAAGCAGAAGATGGAGGAGATGCAGCAGCACAACATGTCGTGGATAGAAGTGCAGTTTCTGAAGAAGGCTGTGGACGTGCTGTGCCAGTGCCGCTCCACGCTCATGTTCACCTACGTCTTCGCCTTCTACCTCAAGAAGAATAACCAGTCCATCATCTTCGAGGTGTGTGTGTGTGTGTGTGTGTGTGTGTGTGTGTGTGTGTGTGTGTGTGTGTGTGTTGGTTCTGTATTTCTGATGAGAACACTGTACTGGGAAAGCACTGGCACTACATGGACAAAAGTACTGGGACACCTGCTCATTCATTGTTTCTTCTAAAATCAAGGGGATTAAAGAGAGATGATCCTGCTATTGTTGAAGTAACTGTCTCTACTGTCCAGAGAAGGCTTTACTTAGATTTTGGAGCAGCATTGCTGTAAGGATTTGATTGCATTCAGTTCCAAGAGTGAGGTCAGGATGTTTGATGATGATTACCACCCCACCTCATCCCATCTAAAAGTACTGGATGGAGCTCCACCACCATCCATCATTCCAGAGAACACAGTTCTTCCACTGCTCCACAGCTCCTCAATGCCTCTCTAGTCCACGCCTGGCATTAGGCAGCATGGTGCCAATAGGGTCATGATGTTGATCTGCTCCAGAGAGTCCTATTGTAATAGCACTGCTTCTCTACAGGGACTAGACAAGCTGTGTGTGTGCATTTGCACATCTGGTTCAGCAATGGGTGCAACGTAAGGTAGCTGAATGCATTCTTTAGAAGGGGTGTCCACAAACTTTTGGACCTATAGTGTATATGCAGTTGCACAGAAAAAAGTTTGATTATACATGATTGCAGGTTTGGGTGTTCTAAGTGTTCTAATAAGTGGCTCTAAATTTCCTTCAGAACAATCAGGCTGACCTGGAGAATGCCACAGAAGTGCTGTCTGGATATCTGGAACGAGACATCTCCCAGGACTCTTTGCAAGACATCAAACAGAAAGTCCAGGATAAGTATAGGTAAAGCGTGATCAGAGATGTCAGTAGCCTTATTAGTGTCCTGTTTTGGTGTGATGCGTTTGATGGTTTAGTTGATCTACCAGCATGACAAACCTGTTACCCTATACTGGTAAGCCAGTTGGTTATTTTAACCTGGATGTCCAGCTTTTCAACCACCCTGACCATCAAAGACCAGCTTACGCCATCAGCGAAATTTTTCAGCAGGCAGTAAAGACACACAGCTGTGCAGAGGCTGTGAGCAGGGTCTGTAGATAAGTCTATAGCTGTGAATCAGTATCTGCTGCAATATCTGCTGTAAATGATTAAGACACTGTTGTAACAGAACCATGTAATTACATGGTTCACTATCTGCTATAAAGGATTTGGTGCCTCCTAAAATGATTCTGTATCTGCAAGTGGTTCAGTATGTTTTAAATTATTCCATATGTACAAAAAACATTTTATCTGCTATAAATGGTTCAGTATTATTCAGTATTACATGGTTTAATATATCACTGCTATAAGAGATTAAGTATCTTTTTAAATGATTCAGTAGCTGCTATTAGTGATTCAGTATATTTTAAATGATTCCATATCTCTTATAAATGATTTGGTTCCTCCTAAAAATGATTCAGTATCTGCTATAAATGGTTTAGAATTATTTATTATTAAATGGTTCAATATAGCACTCATATTAAGTGATTTGGTGTCTTTTATAGATGATTCAGCATCTGCGGTAAGTGATTCAGTATGTTTTAAATGATTCCGTACCTACTATAAATGATTCAGTATCTGCTGTAAATGGTTCAATATTATCCAGTATTAAATGGTTCAATATATCATTGCTATAAGAGATTCAGTGTCTTTTACAAATGATTCAGCGTCTGCTGTAAGTGATTCAGTATCTTTTAAATGATTCCATGTCTCTTATAAATGATTCGGTTCCTCCTAAAAATGATTCAGTATCTATTATAAGTGATTTGATATCTGCTATAAATGGTTTAGGATTATTCAGTATTAAATGGTTCAATATATTACTGCTAAAAGTGGTCAGTGTCTTTTATAAATGATTCAGCGTCTGCTGAAACTGATTCAGTATGTTTTAAATAATTTCGTATCTACTATAAATGATTTGGTGCCTCCTAAAAAGGATTCAGTATCTGCTGCAAGTGATTTAGTATGTTTTAAATGATTCGTCATCTGCTTTAAAGGATTCTGTATCTGCTTTAAAGGATTCAGTATCTGCTGCAAGTGATTTAGTATGTTTTAAATGATTCGTCATCTGCTTTAAAGGATTCAGTATCTGCTGCAAGTGATTTAGTATGTTTTAAATGATTCGTCATCTGCTTTAAAGGATTCTGTATCTGCTTTAAAGGATTCAGTATCTGCTTTTAAAGGATTCAGTATCTGCTTTTAAAGGATTCAGTATCTGCTTTTAAAGGATTCAGTATCTGCTTTTAAAGGATTCAGTATCTGCTTTAAAGGATTCAGTATCTGCTTTTAAAGGATTCAGTATCTGCTTTAAAGGATTCAGTATCTTAGGTGTTGAAGGCGAGGAATGGAAGTATGGGCTCTCGCACAGGCCTTCGTTCTTCAAAGGGTTAAATGGTTTAATATATATTTCAGGACGTCACAGCTGCAGCACTGCTGTTATATTTCCATTGTTACAGGATCAGTTATATTCAGGTTCGTGTTCCTTTCTCTCCGGCAGATACTGTGAGAGTCGACGGCGAGTGCTGCTGCAGCATGTGCACGAGGGCTATGAGAAGGACTTATGGGAGTACATAGAGGACTGATGAGGATTCCTTCCAAGCATAAACTCTCTGCAAGGAAAAGCACCACCAGTGGTTCCAAGGGCACTGTGGTGGTGCCGCCTCGTCACAGCTGTGCTCTCGGCCATCTCCACAGATCCTCTCCATGCCGCATCCTCTTCTTCATGGCTGTTTTTGTTTAGTTTGTTTTTATTGAGAATTTAAGTTAATTTTATTCTAATAAAATGGTAGAATATTAAAAGACCATCCCCTAACATCAGTATTGCAGTTTTGCGGCAGAGTTGATTGTGAAAACAGCAAGGAAATGTATTCTTCCCTTCTGCAGTAGATAGATTTTGTGGAAACTTCTTTGATGGTATGTTTTTATTCTTTTTATTATTTTTTTTCTTTAGTTTTTTATAGTTTGATTTGAAATGGGCTTCAGCAGAACGTTTACATGTCAGAGCCATGTGTAGTTTGTGTTGGGAATGCTTGTATGCGCGGCTTTAAGCTTTCTTCTTGTTCTCTTGAACAGCAAAGGGCCTTTAGGGAAGGAGACGTGTACTTCACGCTGTAAATAATACCGTATTTGCATGGAACGTGGCGAGGGACGCATTTCTCTTCGTTCTTTTTTTGTTTGTTTGTTTCTAAAAATATTTATTCTTTACAGATATTCAAGAATGTGTTTTAAACCCAGTGTGGCAGGAGCACTTCTCAGTGTCATTTTATGTTGGTTTGTTGGTTTTGTTTTTGGTTACAGTTTGGATGCTAGAGGAGATAAAAACCCAGGGGAGGGGCTAAACGTCAGCTCTCAAGGAAACGGGCAGCGTAACGTAGCCTTAACTGCAGAAAGTCGTCTGTTTTAATGCTTGTTCGGCAACTTTGAGGCACTCCCAGTTGTCAGAGCATAGGCATGAACGTAAGGATGGCTTTGGAAGCGTCCGCTGGAGCACAACCAGCAGGCTCACCTTAATTTACTCACCCGCCTGTACGTTTGTTAATTAACGCTCAGCCCAACCCCCCCCTCACCCTTTCCTAAAACAGCTGTGATGTGATGGGTAGCACAATACTAGTTGTTTCATGAGAGCAAACCTGAGTGATATTCACTCAAATTCAGAAGACCGCGCACGTTTCTGGAGCGTTTTCCTGTTTCCTGACGTTTCTTTCTTGTTTAGTTATGCACCTGCACCTTTAGAGTGGTTGTGGAGATGGGTGGCATGTTGAAAGCAATGGTATGATGCTACACTCGCCGGCCAAAATTGCTGGGTACCAAATACCATGTGATTTAAAGCAATACTTGACTGCTTTTCAACCTGATGTATACGTGCTGCGTCCTTAGTGTATGATAGCGTTGATCAGCTCGCACAGAAAACTCTCTTCTCTGAGCTGATGGGCAGTCGCTCCACTAGAGGGCAATGCTTCAGCGGGTGTCTGTGGAAGCCTGTGGCCAGTTGCTTCAGCGGGTATCAATGGAAGCCTGTGGCCAGTTGCTTCAGCGGGTATCAATGGAAGCCTGTGGCCAGTTGCTTCAGCGGGTATCAATGGAAGCCTGTGGCCAGTCGCTTCAGCTGGTAGCTGTGGAAGCCTGTGGCCAGTTGCTTCAGCGGGTATGAATGGAAGCCTGTGGCCAGTCGCTTCAGGGGGTATTAATGGAAGCCTGTGGCCAGTCGCTTCAGCTGGTAGCTGTGGAAGCCTGTGGCCAGTTGCTTCAGCGGGTATGAATGGAAGCCTGTGGCCAGTCGCTTCAGCGGGTATCAATGGAAGCCTGTGGCCAGTCGCTTCAGCTGGTAGCTGTGGAAGCCTGTGGCCAGTTGCTTCAGCGGGTATCAATGGAAGCCTGTGGCCAGTCGCTTCAGCGGGTATCAATGGAAGCCTGTGGCCAGTCGCTTCAGCTGGTAGCTGTGGAGGCCTGTGGCCAGTCGCTTCAGCGGGTAGCTGTGGAGGCCTGTGGCCAGTCGCTTCAGCGGGTAGCTGTGGAGGCCTGTGGCCAGTCGCTTCAGCTGGTAGCTGTGGAGGCCTGTGGCCAGTCGCTTCAGCTGGTAGCTGTGGAGGCCTGTGGCCAGTCGCTTCAGCTGGTAGCTGTGGAGGCCTGTGGCTGTTTGACGTTACAAGTGTGTTTCAAGTTTTTTCCAGGAAAGTTATTGATTGCGATGATCAGCTGCTACATATTTGATTGATTGCTGCAGCAGCTGCCCTTTGGTTTCAGGTCAGCACATCTTAGCTTTGTGAACTACTGGGTTCTGATGGTCGGATCTTACGCTGGGTTGAAAAATGCAGAGCTATTCCTTTAAATGTGTGAGAGCTTGTGTAGTGGAGCCGTGCTGGTTCTCATGGGTTGATAGTCGGCCTGTTGCTAACGCTAACACAATGCAATGCTAACAACACTAATGAACAGGTCGGTTTGTACGGCTACGTCCAGTTGTGGTGCAGTTTTGATGCTCTGTGGTTTACTTTGTTTTGACTTGCAGGGTTTTTAGTTGTTGCCGTTTCATGAACCCTTGTTTCGGACGCTCTGTAATCCTCCCGGTGCCCCAGACACCTGCGGCTGTGTCTGAACCTGGTGTGTAAGGTAGTTTGACAGCTTTTACTAACTGTCATTGTAACACACACATGGCTTTTTGGACAAGTGTGTTGCCTGGAGTGTACATAGTCATGTGCGTTGTTCTAAAACCCCTCATGGCGAGAAGCCTAAAGGCTCCCGTGTCGGCTGTGCTGGGAGAGATCTTTTCACCAAAGTGTGAAAATAGAATAAAAAACAAAACAAAGCGAGGAATACTGACTCCGCCCGGAGCCGTGTTCGTCTTCAGTGGCTTTCATGTGTTATAACCATTCTTACAAACAAACAAATGTCCTATTTAAATAAACCTCATTCAAAACTACCGAGCTCTTATTCTGTGTTTTCAGGACAGAAGGGTGTAGGATTTAACCTCTGACCTTGTGTCTGTATGTAATATACACTGATCAGCCATAACACCAGTCAGTAAGAGAAAGGGCAAGGTTGGTGTTTCTAATAAAGTGGCCAGCAAGGGATGGGTCGCTAATAAAGTGGCCAGTGAGTAAAAGTGCTAGGTTGGTGTTTCTAATAAAGTGGCCAGTGAGGGGGAAGGGAAAAGGAGGGGTTTCTAATAAAGTGGCCGGTGAGTAAAAATGCTAGGTTGGTGTTTCTAATAAAGTGGCCAGTGAGGGGAAGGGAAAAGGAGGGGTTTCTAATAAAGTGGCCGGTGAGTAAAAGTGCTAGGTTGGTGTTTCTAATAAAGTGGCCAGTGAGGGGAAGGGAAAAGGAGGGGTTTCTAATAAAGTGGCCAGTGAGGGGAAGGGAAAAGGAGGGGTTTCTAATAAAGTGGCCGGTGAGTAAAAGTGCTAGGTTGGTGTTTCTAATAAAGTGGCCAGTCAGGGGAAGGGAAAAGGAGGGGTTTCTAATAAAGTGGCCGGTGAGTAAAAGTGCTAGGTTGGTGTTTCTAATAAAGTGGCCAGTGAGGGGAAGGGAAAAGGAGGGGTTTCTAATAAAGTGGCCGGTGAGTAAAAGTGCTAGGTTGGTGTTTCTAATAAAGTGGCCAGTGAGGGGAAGGGCAAAGGAGGGGTTTCTAATAAAGTGGCCGGTGAGTAAAAGTGCTAGGTTGGTGTTTCTAATAAAGTGGCCAGTGAGGGGAAGGGAAAAGGAGGGGTTTCTAATAAAGTGACCAGTGAGTAAAAGTGCTAGGTTGGTGTTTCTAATAAAGTGGCCAGTGAGGGGAAGGGAAAAGGAGGGGTTTCTAATAAAGTGGCCAGTGAGGGGAAGGGAAAAGGAGGGGTTTCTAATAAAGTGACCAGTGAGTAAAAGTGCTAGGTTGGTGTTTCTAATAAAGTGGCCAGTGAGGGGAAGGGAAAAGGAGGGGTTTCTAATAAAGTGGCCAGTGAGGGGAAGGGAAAAGGAGGGGTTTCTAATAAAGTGACCAGTGAGTAAAAGTGCTAGGTTGGTGTTTCTAATAAAGTGGCCAGTGAGGGGAAAGGAAAAGTAAGTGTTTCTAATAAAGTGGCCAGTGAGTAGAAGTACTGTGTATTTCCCTGTGTCCGGTAGGGGGCGCTGAAGTGACGCAGAGTCAGTGTGACGTTGTTCCGCCCAGCATGTTTTTAATGCAGCACTAAAGGAAGCGGGTCTTACGGACGGGTTTGTTCTGCTGGGTTCTGCGTGCTTCTGCAGCTCGGATTAAACGGGTCTTGGCTGGATGCTGTTGGAGGGAGTTCAGTAATGGGTAAGAAGCTCGATCACACCACCTGTCTTCTGTCTGTGAGCTGAGCTGGTTGCTCTGACAGTGCGGATACTAATAGTGCCTGCTTTCTGTCCTACAGTGATGATCTGATAATAATCTGATAATGATCTGATAGTGAGCTTATAGTGATCTGATAATGATCTGATAGTAATCTGATAATGAGCTGATAGTGATCTGATAGTGAGCTTATAGTGATCTGATAATGAGCTGATAATGATCTGATAGTGATCTGATAATGATCTGATAGTGAGCTTATAGTGATCTGATAGTGAGCTTATAGTGATCTGATAGTGAGCTTATAGTGATCTGATAATAATCTGATAATGATCTGATAATTATCTGATAGTGAGCTTATAGTGATCTGATAGTGATCTGATAATGATCTGATAGTGAGCTTATAGTGATCTGATAATGATCTGATAGTAATCTGATAATGAGCTAAAAGTGATCTGATAGTGAGCTTATAGTGATCTGATAATGATCTGATAGTGAGCTTATAGTGATCTGATAATGAGCTGATAGTGATCTGATAATGATCTGATAGTGAGCTTATAGTGATCTGATAATGATCTGATAGTGATCTGATAATGATCTGATAGTGATCTGGTAGTGAGCTTATAGTGATCTGATGATGAGCTGATAGTGATCTGATAATGATCTGATAGTGAGCTTATAGTGATCTGATAATGATCTGATAGTGATCTGATAGTGAGCTTATAGTGATCTGATAATGATCTGATAGTGAGCTTATAGTGATCTGATAGTGATCTGATAATGATCTGATAGTGAGCTTATAGTGATCTGATAATGAGCTGATAGTGATCTGATAATGATCTGATAGTGAGCTTATAGTGATCTGATAATGATCTGATAGTGATCTGGTAGTGAGCTTATAGTGATCTGATAGTGAGCTTATAGTGATCTGATAATGATCTGATAGTGAGCTTATAGTGATTTGACAATGATCTGCTAATGAGCTGATAGTGATCTGATAATGATCTGATAATGAGCTGATAATGAGCTGATAGTGAGCTTATAGTGATCTGATAATGAGCTGATAGTGAGCTTATAGTGATCTGATAATGATCTGAGAGTGAGCTTATAGTGATCTGATAATGAGCTGCTAGTGATCTGATAGTGAGCTTATAGTGAGCTTATAGTGATCTGATAATGAGCTGATAGTGAGCTTATAGTGATCTGATAATGAGCTGATAGTGATCTGATAATGAGCTGATAGTGATCTGATAGTGATCTGATAGTGAGCTGATAATGATCTGATAGTGAGCTTATAGTGATCTGATAGTGAGCTTATAGTGATCTGATAGTGAGCTTATAGTGATCTGATAATGATCTGATAGTGAGCTTATAGTGATCTGATAGTGAGCTTATAGTGATCTGATAGTGAGCTTATAGTGATCTGATAATGATCTGATAATGATCTGATAGTGAGCTGATAATGATCTGATAGTGAGCTTATAGTGATCTGATAATGATCTGATAGTGAGCTTATAGTGATCTGATAGTGACCTGATAGTGAGCTTATAGTGATCTGATAGTGAGCTTATAGTGATCTGATAATGATCTGATAGTGAGCTTATAGTGATCTGATAATGAGCTGATAGTGGATGTTTCTCTGTCTTACATATCCTGTTAGTTATCATTAGTTTCTGCACATAATAGCAAAAAATATTCATCAAATATTTTGTAATGTATGAAAATAACCTAACCTGTTTTGTCAGCGTTATTTCAGAGTGTATTTAAATATATTATTATTATTATTATAAATATATTATTATGTTTTTTTATATTTTTTTTTTATAGTATTTTGCAGATATTAAGTCATGCCATGTTAAAGGTTAATTTTGTTATATTTATACTGAAATATCCTAAACACATTTTTAATAAATATATATATTTTTTAATAGATAAAAATACTTTCATGATTTCATTTGTGTGAATTGTGGTTCATTCAGTATACTGACAATTATATTATGAAATATATGTAGTATTTCATGTTTAAAAATATAAATAAAATACATCATCAGTAGGTCAGTGATTAAAACATTAATGGAAATAAAAAAGACAAGCTCCTCTTTAACACCGCTCTGAAACGGAGCCCTGCTTATTATACAACACGTATATAACATATATATATATATTTAAATTTTTTATATATATATATATATATATATATATATATATATATATATATATATATATATAATATATATATATACCTCAGATGAAGCCACCACTATGAGCACACATAGTGGCCACGTCCATTAGCAGCTCGTTAGACTGATAGCCTGGAGGTTAATGGCTGTTATTGATCGGTTTTACTGAGATGGATATGTAGAGACCATCTGGGCTTTTACAGTAAGGCACTAAAAGTCTAGAGTAAAGAGGGGGGATGTAAAGTGTTGGTAGTAAAATCAGCAGTATCAGATCTTGTTTTTTTTAGTCTTATCAGACCGGCTTGTCTGATGGGAGGCTGGAGAGAAGATGACGGCTGCTGTGAATGAGGGGCACCGGGACGGTAAGCTCTCACTGGTGGGAACGTCGCTGCTGTGAATCGTGTTGTTCACAGCAGTTCAGTGAAAATCTGTGTGTTGAATCTTGGCCAGTGCTGGACGCTGTGAGAAGGTGTTACCTGTTCCTGTACAACCTGCTGCAGTCCCTGGGCTTCACCTGGACCTTCAGCTGCCTTACTGCTAACCTCATACTGCTGGGACACGGTGAGACCCTGCCTGCCTGTAAAACACCACTACACACCGCAGTGATGATGATGATGATGATGATGATGCTGATATAATAACACAGTCATTACACCTTAGTGTTGTGTAATACCAGTTTTCATACTACAAACAAGCAGCCATTGCTAACACAGATGTGCAAATGCACACACACGCTGCATGTCTAGTCCCTCCAGAGAAGTACTGCCAATAGAATAGGACTCTCTGGAGCAGATAGACATCATGACCCTATTGGCCCCATGCTGCCTTATGCCAGGCGTGGGCTAGTAGAGGGGTATAAAGCCCCCCAGCGGCGTTGAGCTGTGGAGTGGTGGAAGATCTGTTCTCTGTAATGATGGTGGTGGGGTGACTGCAATCAAATCCTCACAGCAAAGTCTTCTTCTCAGGACAGTAGAAACAGTTACTCCAACAGAAGCAGGATCAGCTCTTTTAATAACCTTTGATTTCAGAAGAAACAGTGAATAAGCAGGTGTCCGTATACTTTTGTCCATACTGTCTGTGTGTGTGTAGATGCTCTGTACAGTGCGTTCAGCTCCTGTGCTGCAGTGCTCTACAGCTGTCAGGTGCTGGCGCTGCTGGAGGTGATTAATGCAGCCCTCGGCCTCGTGGCGACTCCTGTATTTCCCGCCATGATCCAGGTAAGCGCACCACGTTTCCCGGAGCCGACCGCTGCCCGTGTCCTCAATCCTGTGCGGCCTGTAGCGTGCTGCTGTGTGTGCAGTGCTGGGACTGTCCTGCAGTTTAAGGTGTGTATGGTGTGTGTGTGTGGTTTGTGTTGTTGAGCAGGTGACTGGGAGGAACGTGATTTTGTTCGTGGTGTTCGGAAGCCTGCCGGAGATGCAGAAACGGAGTGTGACCTTCTGTGTTTTCTACCTGTGGAGCGCTATGGAGGTGTTCAGGTAAAGAGGAGACGCCATAGCTGTGTTCCAAACCCTGCATCATGTCCACAGTCTTCCATCACTTTAAATATCAGCAAGGCTATTCACCCTCTCTGCTCTAGGGGGCGCCATTACTTTGTCTTTCTCAGCCGGCATACGCAAAGAGACAAAGTTGAAGAGTGTACGGGTACTAGTGTGAACACAGCAAGGAAAAGGAACCGTAAAAAGAGAACCTCCCAGATGTTTCATTATTTCTGTCCAGGTACCCTTTCCAGATGCTGGCGGTCTTCGGTAAGGAGTGGAGGGCGCTGACGCTGCTCTGGCACGCCGTGTGGGTGCTGCTGTATCCGCTGACCACTGTGGCAGAAGGTGACAAAGAAGGAACAGTCTACTAAGGCTGTTGATGCAAATTTACACACACAGCTTGTCTAGTCCCTGTAGAGAAGTACTGCCAATAGAATAGGACTCTCTGCTAGCTAGCCAGCTAAAGTAAGGCGTGGGATAGAGGGGTATAAAGCCCCTCGGCATTGAGGAGCTGTGGAGCAGTGAAAGGACTGTGTTCTCTGCAATGATGGTGGTGGAGCTCCATCCAGTACTTTTGGATGGGATGAGTTGGGGAGTTGGGGATCCTGACCTTACTAACGCTCTTGATGATGAATACAATCAAATCCTCACAGCAATGCTCCTCCTCCAGAATCTAGTAGAAAGTCTTTAGTTACTCCAGTTACTCCAACAAAAGCAGGATCAGCTCTTTTTAATAGCCTTTAAAACAATCAATAATGAGCAGGTGTCCCAATACTTTTGTCCATAAATACATTTCACATATAGTGGAAACACAAGGGTGCTTTTACATGTACATGTACTGTACTTTGGGAATCTGCATCATATGTAGGAGTTAAAGGTGTGCTGTGTTGTAGCTGCTGCCGTTCTCCAGGCCCTGCCGGTGTTTGACGAGACCCGACTGTTCAGCGTTCCTCTCCCTGAGGCCGTGGGCTTCTCCATCAGTTTCTCCTTCTCTCTCAGACTCTACCTGATCCTCATGTTCTTGGGTGAGATGTATATTCAGTGTCTCTGCATCTCTAGCTTGTTCGTAGTTGATTGTACTGGATGTCTCCTGCATTCTGAGGCCTGTGTGAGAGACTGGGATGTGCCCTGTGTTTCAGGTCTCTTCGTAAACATGAGGCAGCTCTTCAGCCAGAGACGAAGATGTGTGCGGCTGAAGTGTGACTGAGCTTTACTACTTCAGTGCACCTGTTCACTCCTCAGGTTTATTTGATGAAGATGAAGATGATGGTGATGTACAGAACAGTAAGGCATATTTGTGCTGTTTTAAACCAAAGACATTAAAATTATACCTTTTTAAAATTACACTTATGGCCCTGTTCAATTAAAGCCAAAGATTAAAGGCTCCATTTTTATTGTACTTTAATTTCTGTAATGAGTCGTAAAATTTGACTTATTTTTAAAGGCCATTTTTTCAGTAGATTTAAAAATCCATCGAACGTTCAGGTCCCTGTTCATCTGGTCCAAAGCAAACACAGATACAGTGCCGTAGTATTTAACCCCTTTAATGATTGTCTAGACAGTATTAACATTGCACAACAGTAAACTCTTAAAAAAATAAAATAAAATAATAATAAATATATATATAAAAATGAAAAGATATACACTGTGTGCACAATTATCACGCAAGTGAGTATTTTGACCATATTATCATTCTTAGGCATATTTTCTAACTGATTTAAATTTTATGTCAGAAATGTTTATTGGAAAGTGTTGATGTTGTTTGTTTATAATTTTTACTTCATAAAAATATATTAAAAAGTGAGGTGGGAAAATGTGTGTATTTCATTTGGCTGCAAAATAATTCTGCACAATAATAGTTGCCCAGTAATTGTGCACATATCGATATTCTCCTAAAAAAGCCAAAACCTCACTTTTACTTTCTTAAACATTCATGTTTGATGTTTATTAACATTTTGGATTAAACGAGAGCACTGTAGTAATAATCCTCAAAAATAAAACATCTAATAATTGTGCACAAAAAAAAAAAAATATATATATATAATAATAATAATTTAAAAATATATATATATAAGCCCTGATTTACCACCAAAACCAGGTGTTGATCTGAGGAGAACTCTAAATAACACTAGACTAGTGTAGAATGCACCGACGCTTGACTTCATCAACTTTAATGTCTTGGGCTGAATTCACCACGCAGCCCTTGCCTTCATAATGGGACAGCAGTTCACGCCAGAGCTGGCTGCATTCCAGCAGGTGGCGGTTACCTGCAGCAGAGAGAAAACACCTGTATGACTCCTGTGTGTTGCTGTGTAACAGCAGGGTTGTGTAATGAGGGGACGCTCGTATGCTTCGTCTTTAGTCCTTTACCCAGAATGCAGAGTCCATCCTGCGCTCGCGTGATCGCGACGTTGACCTGGTTGGGGTCAGTAACGAACCCAAGTTTCTTCCCGATCCACTTCCCGCTGCGGTTCGGACCACTTTTGATCTCGGAAGGGGGGCAGGAGCGCACTGTGGTTACTATCACATACTGCCACTCACTCCCTACACACACACACACACACACACACACACACACACTGTATGCTTTATTTGGTGGAAATGCTTAATTTACATTTTCAGGCTACTCAGACACACTTACTGGCCACTTTATCAGAAACACCTACCTCGTAGCTCTACACTCACTGGCCACTTTATCAGAAACACCTACCTTGTAGCTCTACACTTACTGGCCACTTTATCAGAAACACCTACCTTGTAGCTACACTCACTGGCCACTTTATCAGAAACTGGAGCTATATGGTAGGGGTTTCTGATAAACTGGCCTCCTAGGTGTGGAACTGGAAGATGAACCCCACCTTGGCTCTTCATGATGGTGCAGACACTGACCCCCTCAACCCCTCCCCTTTCCTGCAGCAGCTGTTTGATGGTGCACACCTGTGCGTTGTAGGGGGTCAGGATGGCGATGTTCTCAGGTTTCACACCTGACCGATGGACTAACAGGTCAGCTACTCGGACCTGAACAGAGACAAGCAGGAGGAGGAGAGTAAGGTCCAGCTGCTCTGCCTGTTTCAGCATGTTCAGGGTAGGAGCCTTCCTGTCTGCTGCCAGGGTTACCGGGCCTTACCGCTTGCTCCGCCTCCAGTTTATTGGACACTGAGTTTTCATTGCCGGCAGCCGTGGAAACGACCAGACTGACCTCCTCTCCTTGGACGTGACCGAACAGGATGGCAGTCGGACTGTCTTTGATATTGAGCAGACGGCAGGGTCCTCGCCGAGCTGCAGTTACCAGCTTTCCTCCGTAGAACTGCTTTGAGGGAAACTCGCAGATGCTCTCATGCTACGGCAGAATAACATAAATAATAATTTCATAATTAAATCTTTTAAAGCTGTAAATAAAGTCATTCAGAGTCAGAGCTGGAGTTCTACAGTGGAGGTTCTAGATAAGCTCCCCCAGTCAGAGCTGGAGTTCTACTACAGTGGAGGTGAAGGGAAGCAGACGTCTGAAGCTCTAATAAAAGCTCCTCACAGAAAGTTCTTCACCTAATGGTGATGAAGACGCTGCCTGATGCCTGAGACACGGTTCTACCAGAGTTCTGAGAAGAGTTCGGCTCTAGAACCTGCTTTTAAAATCAGATCATTAAAATGGTGGAGGGATACATGCTGCAGGGTGTAGTGCAGCTACAGAAAGTAGTCCCTAAAGAGAACTGCATTAGTTTAGATTCTCTATTCACTATTTTACCTTCATCATCATCATCATCATCATCATCATCCCATATAAAACTCAGAAGACTCGTGTAGCTGCACTGGTGGGTTTGGATAGGAGATAAATTATGGGCTGTATCTGTGTTGTAGTCATGGCAACAGACGCCTGCTTTTATTCACCTCCACTGTACAGAGGTCAGAGTGGGTCAGTTTCTCTACAGTGAAGCTCAGATTCACACAGAATAGAAAAAAGGATGTAATTCCACTAGTTTCCACCGGGGGGTATTTTATTAGTTCTTTCAGGTTTTGTCTTTACTGACCATTCTGTACTGTGTGTCCAGCATCAAAGCCCGATTCATATATCGTTCGAAAAGAGACGTCTGCATGCCCAGCTCCTTCACACGAGCACAGCTCACAATGGGTTGAACCTGCATGTGGTCGCCCAGAAGCACGATCTGAAAAAAGAGCAAGCGAGTAATCAGACCATGCTTTTCCTGACGCCAAGGTCTGGACTACCGTCACCTGGATTCGGTAGCAGTTGGGTTTCTTCATTGTTTGCAAAAGCAGAAGCTCTAATCACTGATAATCCAATATCGATTTATTAGCGAATGTTTCCGATGGTGCTAAACTTCGGCGTAATATTGGATTGGGATTTCTAAAGCTGTGTTGATCAAAGGAATAAATAAATAATCAAATAAACACGATCGATCTGTGTCCCCAGTTGCAGTCGATCAGTTAACACACGTTTGGTACCTGCCGTGTGCTTCTTCACTTCAGAATAAGAGATGCTAGGCTAACATTGCTAACAAACATCGCGTTTGCTGAGCTAATGGGGTCTGAGTTAATGGGGTCCATTAGCACCCCCTCAAGTTGTAATTTCTAGTGATAGCGAAATTTTGATACCTCGCATGATTCCCGAGTTCCTGAGTAGCAAATTGGCTACTCTGCTAGCACAAAGCTAGTTATTAGCTTTGAATTAGCCGCTAGAATGTGGCAGACTCAGAATCCCGACTTCAGTGGGAAGTAGGGTCTTCACAGCATTTGACCGTCGCCAATCTCGTCTTTGTAAACCTGCTGAAAATCTTCATTCCTGTGCTTTAAAAACATCAAAAAAGCTAAAAGTAAACAACCATACATGAAAGGGGTTCGGGTTACTCTGTTACATCACTGTCCAACGACAAGCAAGTCACTCCAAACCACATCGATGTGCCTAATGAAGACGTGGAGGAGCTCTGAGAGACGGGACAGCGTTTTTGGAGGATGTGTTTAAAGAGATGAGATTGGTGACAATCCAAGACCAGTGTATGTTAGCAACATTAGCCTAGCATCTCCCATTTTAACCGAAAGAAGCGCCCGTCAGAGACCAGACCTGTCTTGGCTGGTGGACTGAATCTGGGGTCAGAGATCCATCGTGGTATTTTGATTTTTCACAAAACTGTTCCTTTAAGATGTAAAGTAGGACCCACCTGCTCAGGCTTATGAGCGACTAGTGGGATGAAGGCCTCAGGCTCGGTGGCCATGGCACACTCGTCAATGAGGATCTGTCGGAAGTCCATGGTCTTGATTAGGTTGGGGTTGAGGGCGGTCGAGCAGGTGCACAGGATGACGTCGTGCTTTGAGAGCTCATGCCTCTGAGCCTCCTGCAGCACAGCTCTGTAACTGTATCGCTCATCATTAGTGTTCTCACCCCTCTGAGGGCATCTTGTGTACCATGTGACTGGGGTTCGCTCTCTTTACCTGTCAGGGTCGAATTCCGGTTGATTCTTTAATTTTGTGATCTGCTCTGAGAAAGGGTTGTCACGTTTTCGAACCAGGTACATCAGAGTGATGTCCCTGTAAAAAATTCAAACAGTGGTTCAGAATGAAGTCCTGATCATTTGGGCCACCAGTTTTATCCTCCCTATAAGAACTGAGTGGAATGAGAGAAGCGGGGATGACGATGCTGCTGACGTCATCATCATTATCTGCAGGTTAATGGTTAAGATGTGGTTATTAGTTCAACTGGGGACTGGACTAATGCACTCTACTAGCAAATGGTTTATTTCTCTGCAAAGCAGACAAAAGTATTGGGATACCTGCTCATTCATTCACTGCTTTTTCTAAAATCAAGGTTATTAAAAAGAGCGGATCCAGCTTTTGTTGGAGTAACTGTCTCTACTGTCCAGGAAAGAAGACTAGATTTCTACTAGAGCATTTCTGTGAGGATTTGATTGCATTATTGATTAGTGTGTTAGTCAGTGAGTTCTCACTCATCTTCCCAACTCATCCCAAAAGTACTGGATGGAGCTCCACCACCATCATTCCAGAGAACACCATTCTTCCACTGCTTCATAGCTCCTCAATGCTGGGGGGCTTTATATACCCCCCTCTAGCCCATGCCTGGCATTGGGCAGCATCCCGAGAGTATTAGAAAAATGAAATAGTATATACTATTTCCTTAGCAGCACTTCTTCTCTACAGGGACTAGACAAGCTATGTGTGCATTTACATAGCAAACAACAGTTTATCGGATGCCAGAATCAGCCCACAGTTCCCATATCAGTGCATCGCCGCCCCGTTGAAACCGTCTGTCCTGCAGTATTCTTAGAGCAGGATGGGGAGCCGAGGGTCAGAGTTAAGCACAGCTTGTGGATTTCCCTGCTGTTAACTTGGGTGTGAAGGATTCCAGCAGTTCCCCACCACTATCTAAGATGCTGCAGACGGTCAGTCTCTGTTAACCCCATTCCTTACCTGAGTTTTTCCGCGGGCTTTTCATCACGGAGGGATTTGCGACAGAGCTTGAGGTCACTGCCGGGGTACGGGAACTCCCTCATCTCCATCTGATCGCAGTAAATCCGCAGAGGTTTAAGGACTCCCTTGAGGTTCATCAGCTGTTCTGGGACGCAATACCATAGGTGTGAAAATCATCTCAAGAGCATCAAAAGGCGCCAAGAAGCACCAAGACCCAGTTAAATCTTTCAGACTGGCCTACTAACTCTCCAGTTCTGTTACGGAAGCTTACAGACCCAGAGAGAGCGATCGGGCCAGTCAGCAGTTCCACAGGTTCCTGAGAATCAATCTGAGCACCACTGGTCTCTAGTGGGTGGTGTGGCGCAACAGGTAACACCACTACCTGCCACTGAGCCCACTGGGGTTCGATTTCCTGTTTGGGTGACTACAACAGCTGCGCTACACCAATAAGAGTCCTTGGGCAAGACTCCTAACACTACATTGACCCTCCTCTGTAACATGACTAGCTCTGGATAAGAGCGTCAGCTAGATGCCATGTGTAAATGTAATGTAAATGTAAATGGTCTAGGACAATAGTTTCCATCAATGGTCTTGGAGGATCCCCTGCCCTGCATACTCCTAATCCAGTGAAACAGCTCATCAACAAGCCTGTCTTGAGTTAAAGGTGGCAGGACCAGGGTTGGGAATCACTGGTCTGGAGGATTTCCTGGGTGCCTCCCAATTGCATACTAATTAGTATCACTAACTAGTTTTTGAGTATGCTAAAAAAAAACTCAATGCAAACTTGGAACTGGTCATTTTTGAAGTATAGTTAGGATTGGAGCATCGGAGAATATGTTGGCATTCCAACGTGAGGACAGCTGAGAGGATCATCGGAGTCTCTCTCCCCTCCGTCATGGACATTTACACCACCCGCTGCATCCGCAAAGCAACCAGCATTGTGGATGACTCCACCCACCCTTCACACAGACTGTTCTCCCTCCTGCCATCAGGAAGAAGGTACCGCAGCATCCGGTCCAACACGACCAGACTCTGCAACAGCTTCTTCCCCCAAGCCATCAGACTCCTCAACACAACTCAACTTCTGAACTGATGTCTTTCTGGTACACTCTCCCTCTCTCTCTCTTTCTCTCTCACACACACACCAACCATTTACCCCAGATAATATGGGAAGCATTTTTCACTAATAACTTTACTACCTCACTGGACTGGATATTTATTGCACACTGCATAATTTGCACACTACCCCAATTATTTATTATCCTCTGTCTGTACTGTGTTGTGTTGTCTGTCCGCACTTGTATTGTGTTGCACTTGTGTTCTGTATGCACTGTGTCTATGTTGCACCATGGTCCTGGAGGAACGTTGTTTCGTTTCACTGTGTACTCTGTATGTAGCTGAAATGACAATAAAACCCACTTGACTTGACTTCATCACTTCCTAGTTAGCATGAGACCTGCCAAACCCGCACTACTAAAATGAGCATATACCTTATACCATTAGTGCCTATGGTACACTGCCCATGTCTACATCACAGTAGACTGAGAGCCATGTCAGTATGATTGTAGAATTCCAGGATGAACCAGCCGCAGTTACTGTCAGACAGCCACAGCGATTCTGTTCCCCTGAGCACAAAAACTGGCAACTTTCACTTTCAGAACGTGAGACATGTAAATATCACAGCCCACCTGCCACGATATCCACAGCCTTGTTGGAGGGCCCGCAGTACAGGATGCCGCACTTCTTGGGTGTCTCCTGATTTGGTGCTGATTTCCTGCAGTGGTTAGCCTCGTGTGCTTTGTTTCTCAAGTAGAACTGATAAGTAATATGAAGCCCAACCACAGTTTTACCGGTACCTGTTTCAGACACGGGACGGATGAAAGTTAGAACACCTCCTGCGTGTTACTATCGCAGAAAGGAACTTTGGCTATTTCTGCCGAATAAACTGCTAAATGGGAAAGTTGCCTGGTGGTCCTTGGATCACGGTGAAGGGGTTTTGCAAAGCTTCTTGAACAGCTCTGTCCTGACTCGGATTGAGAGGCGGTAGTTTCAGGCTGTGGTGGTCCACTGAATGGAGCTGCTCACCTGTGACTGATAAGAAATACAGGTTATTAAAATGACTGGAGGTGTGTGGTACACGTTAATTCGTGTTTTGAGGGAAGACGGTACTGAGGCAGAACTTACTGAGAGGTTTGTTAGAGATCTGCCCAATGGCGATGCTTTTCACCAGGCTGTTCGCTTGCTTTAGGTTGGCCACAGCATGTTCTCTCAGCCTGCCAATTCACAGAACATGATGAGTGATAAATGATGAGTGCCTATTATACGCATACCCCTTAAAGCCCCGGGAAACGTTATATCGTTATATTTTATAATGATATATTGATTTTATTTTGTATAATAATAAACCTGGCTGGTCAGTGAAGAGTTCAGCAGAGATCTGATACAACACTCCTCTCACCTCTCCGAGAACAGTCTGGGCGTGGTCTTAATATTCTAATGACTGTGTGTGACTGACAGCTCTCTATCACTAGTGAATTTTCTTTTTTTTTTTTTTGGTTTCCATGGCTACGCATGCAGCCTGGAGACTGAAGAAGGAGCTCAATCCATGCTACCTGCCTTCTGAGTGAAGTTACTGAGGTCCTCAATTAAGTGTTTACTACATATCACTGCTGTCCAATGAAAACCATGTATCTCCATGCTTGTCCATATTTAGTCACTGTGTCAATAATTCTGGACCAATGAATGGACCAATAGAAATGCTCTGAAATTGCTTTTAGAAGCTCTTATTTTACACTGCCTTCCATTCAGAGTTAAGGATGATTGTGGAGATACATGGTTTTCACTGGACAGCGACGATATGCTGGTCGTGTTGCAGACGATGCCACCATGTCTGTGACCAGCTCAAAAACTTCCATCCAGCTTTTATGTGATGAAACCTTAAAGAAGGTCCGGCCTACGTCCACTTTCCTGTTGGATGGGCATCCAGGGACTGGACACACACGGAATTCTACCAAACCAGCCTAGTTGAATAGCTAGCTAGCACTCTAAGATGCTATCTAAGCTAGCTAAGGTTGCTCAGACTAGAAGAGAGGGTGGAGCCATGTTAGCCTTGCGATTCATCGGGGTTACTCTGATGTAAGCCTGAGCCACTTTCTGCACCACCCATTCTACACCACCCAGGAGAGCAATGCTGGTGAAATCCAGGGTTATTGCTTTGGCCCTGAGGAGCCAGATTAGCTTCATTAGCGAATAGATTTAGGTTCCCCGGGCTTTGAAAGAAAACAATGGCATTTGACTTACATGTATGGAATTTTCTTTGGAATCACTTCTACTGTGAACTTGGTACCCTGGGCAAAGACCTCCTCGGGAATGGCCATCGCACTCCGGTGGTTTATTTGAAAGTTGATTTTGATGATGGAAGACGTTTCATTCTTCTTTTCTTTGTTCGTTTCCTCTTTGGATCTGATGGCCACGCCATGCGCGACCCATATATAGTGCAGCGGATCCTCCAAGCCAGGGAATCCAGAGCCGTTGCATTGTTTAGCCTGGGCCTGTTCCTCTTTCCCAACATGCTGACCCCTCAACCGGATGCAAAGGAAGCAATTGGACAGATCGAATTCCAGACGCCATCCTTTCTTCCGTGTCTGCGTCATTTGGTAGAAGCCCTTGAGGCTTGCCTCTGTTTCCTGGGTCCATGTTATCTCCACATCCTCAAGGATTACACTGTTATTTTCCTCCACAGCATTGTAAGCCGTGTCCATCTGGCACAGTCCTCTCCAGATCTTCTGGTACTCTTTGTAATTTTGGTAGATTGGCTTCGATGACCCGTACACATCTTTGGAAAAGCACATGGTTGGGTTTCTTGCATGTTCCAAACACACTTCAAACAATGGGTTGATGCTGAGGAGCTTCACTGTTGGCGTTGTCACCCTGTCGATGATGTCTGTCCCAAGCTGCACTTGCAGCACCTCTCCTAACTTGAGTTCCATCTCAAACTCCTTAAAATGCTCTTGTGAACTCGGCTCTTTCTTCAGCCGCTCAGGTTGCCTGTTTGCTGCCGTTCTCGCATGCTGAAGGCACACTCGGACCTTGTCCCAGTCTTCGGCTTTAGCTGCAGATCTAATCTGCCTCCACTTGTGGCCCGAGACTAGAGTCACGCTTTCATTGAGCCTCAGAGACTCTGGCTGCATCCTTAAACCATCACTGAATGAATACACTCTTCTCTTCCAGTGGAGAGTGATGGATTTCCTGTTGCTGTTGTACTTAGGCTGCTCAACAACTTTTAGGTGCCTGTACATGATGGCTAACCCCTCAGGCAGTGGGTCAAACGGAAGTGAGATGACAAATTCATGTTTGTTCAGGGAAAGCTGGTCTACGACTGCCAGCTTGGTCACAACCATGGATAGGAATTTAGCTGTAGTGATGAATTTTAACGCTTGCAGGTCGTAGTCTTTAACAGAGTCCAGTAGTTCCATGCCGGAGCTGCAGAACCCATCGATCTCTGCCTTGGTGTAGTCCACCACCTTTCCTCTGAGCACACTGTGAAGAAGCCTCTGAAGGATCAGGTCTAGGTAGCGTCTCATGGGGGAAGAGGCGCAGGTGTATGCGTTGAGTTGCAAGCCAAAGTGGCCCAATCTGGACTGCAAGCAGGAGCTGGATCTTAAAATCTTGGCCTTCTTCTGAAGGTCCTGGAACTCCTTCGCCATGTGAAGCAGCGTCGGGTGAATGTCGTCTGAGGTGATCAGCTTCAGCAGGGTGTGATAATCTCTGGTTGCTGCCATAGTTTCCATCTTTTTTAATACAGACGTGAAGAGGGCAAGCGGTGTGTCGCCTTCCTCGTATTCTTCGTCTTCTCCTTCAGGATTTTCACTTCCTTCATCTTCTTCTGTCCAAACGTCAGTCTGGAAGCCTTCAACTTCACAGATATCTGATAGGTAAGGAGACAGGGGGAGAAGACGGGCATAGCTGGCCTTAAACTGCTCGAGCTCTTTGTCGTCTGGTTTCTGGTGGCATCTGAGTGGGGTTAGATCTCTCGTGAGCTCGTTAGAGATGAGTTCTTCTGCTACTGCACTGTTGTAGAGATTCATGAACTCTTCCACCATGCACTGGGCCCTGCTCCTCTCTGACCACCGTCCAGAACTCCAGCCTCCATCCAGCCTGCACTTTCTGTGCTCTTCGGCGAATCGACAGGCCGTAGCAACGCAGTCTTCCGTACTTGAGAAACACAGAGGCAGTGATTTGTCGGAGTAACGTTCGCTAATGATCTTGTCTGCCTCCTCGTACGACAGCCGCATGTCAGACCTGACGCGGGAACGAGTTAAACGACTAGATACGATTGTGTTGGCGGCTTTATCGATGAGCATGACCAAGGATACAGCCTTTCGGTCCCGACGAGGGAATAGGCTGAGTTTCTTAGTTCTCAGCTTCCTGGAAAGCATGAAGACTGTCCTTTTCTCTTCTTCAGTGGTAGAACGAGTGTAAAGCGTCCTGCCCTTCTCTTTTGCAGCGAGGTCCTCCTCACTGTCTTTGCTGACATAACTTGCAACATCTGTGATGTGAACAGCAATCTCATAGGTTTCCCCTTTGTCAGTCACACTGATGGCATCATCCAAGTCCTTGGCATCACTGGGATCAATGGTAAATGTTTTTTCACTGCGAAAATCCTGTCTTTCTTTCTTATCATCTTCTTCTTCTTCTTCTTCTTTTTCTTCTTCATCATCCTCATTGGACGAGGAGGTAAGGGTGTCTTCTTCACCAAACCCTTTTAAAAGGATCTGAAACATTTCGTTTAAGTAATCCTCCTGTGTAAGGACCTTCGTAACCACTCCAAGAGGGTACTTACAATGTCTTTCCCATTTGAGAACCTTGACAACCAGCAGCTGATCCTCAGCTTTATCTATGAACTCGTCGGTGATCCACCAATTACCGTTGGGCTGGACCTTTCGGATATCTATTCTGTTTGGGTCTTTTTGAACGACACGTATTTTGGTCATGTCGTTCTTCATAGGTGTAACAAGTGGTTTGAGTCCTTCCATCTTGCAGACGAAGGTACAGTGCTCCTCATCCCTTTGCATCAGTCCTACGACCTTCCCCATCAACGGTCCGTGGCTTAAGATCTGAACACAGACCTCATCACCAGGAAAACATCTGCCTATATTATCTCTTCCAGTGATGGTGATAGAAAGGGTGGGAGCATCGAGAGGTTTGGCATATGCCAGATCATGCTTCATCATTTTAAGCTTGCAGTGTTTGTACTCGTGTGGTTTGGTCATCAAAAGCTTTTGCATAGCTCCTCGATCGAGGTCTTGTTCGTATTGCGGCTCCCACAGAAAGCCTGGGCTTGACTGCTTGGGCAGGAAATGGTGCTTCTCATTAGACTGATTCTTCCTTGGTGACTGCTGCGCTGGGAGCTCCATATTCTCAGAGCAGCAACAAATCGGAGGGTACAATCAACCAAGAGAAAGCCTAGTGACAAGAACCACCCCAGTGGGTGAAATGGAGAGTACCTCTGAATGCACTACTATGAAGCCCCCTATGTCAGGGGTCAGCGAGTGGTTAATTGAATGACTAATGTTTTGGACCAGCTGGCTTTCTTCATCTACTCCACATTCTCCATTCTGTGGTCCTATAAACACACAGAAAAGCATAAAGACTTAGACTGTGTGTCCCAACATTTTGGCCACCAAAGTAAAGGACCCGTTGTTCTTGAGGCCTTTGTTTCTGGTGTACATCTTAAACGAGTTGTAAAGGTAGACGACATTCACTTTACGGTGAAATCATGCATATTTGTACATTTTCATAACTTTAAATAGAAAAATAATTCAAAAGAATGGAGTTAAGATTTTTATACAGAGTGACAATTCAAAGTGCTTCACATTAACAGAAAAGGCTGATTACTATCAGAATCTACCTGAGTAAAACAAACTGGCTACTGTGTCTTTAAAACCAACATATGTAAATGAGCTCTGCTCTGTATAGAGGGTATACACTGGGACACGCCCCCTTGTAGGCAAAACATTTAGCCAAGCGATTATCTGCTTAAGTTAAAGGCAGCTGGACTCGACAGAGATCCATCCACATTACTAAAGAACCAAAGGTCAATGGACAGTGATGAGTAGCCAGGAATGTCCAGCTAACCCAGGCTCAAATGCCTCCCGTTTAGAGGATAAGGCCTCATATCTAAGGAGTGTTTTCCACTGCTTTCAGGCTGATTCAGTAGACTGGCTCATCCAGGTTTGCTTGCTTTCCCTCTTACTTGAATTCGGCATGTCGCTAAACTCACAGCTACTGTGGGCTCGGTTTTTCCTCACATGTTTTCAGAGCGACATCAGCAATCAGTGAGCTTCCAGTGCTTTAGAAAAGATGAGGAGATCTTACAGAGGAGATCTTACACTTGTCTTATATGGATCTTCTTCAGCCGGTGGTTGTTTCTCAGGAAGGGTAAAATTGCTGGTCTCAAACAGGACTGAACCGTGACTAGGAGAAACAATGAGACTGAGAGGAGATCTTAACTTCACTAGTTCTGTCCTCTGGGCAGGAGCACAGCCAGGGATTCTGAAACCCATAGCTTTAACAATTTAGCCAAAATTCTCAATTAACACATTTATTATTTAACAGGGAGTCGCCCTCGCCGGCCCTGCCTCAGGATGCTAATGATGGATGCCTATTTTTTTAAAACAAATTAGACCAAGCTGACATTGTCACAGCACAGCTGTTAGACATAAACTACAGATACTGGTGTAGTATCTGTCAGCCTGTCAGTGCAGGTAGCGAATGCAAATGATAAGCTGGAAAAAACAACACTACTCACCTGTACACTGCACACCTGTACACCACCTGTCTCTGTAGAAGATATGCTGCCAGATACTTCCTCACCGATTGTTTCTATGACGTTGCTCCTCCCTCTTTAAAGGTATGCTTAGCTTTAACACCTTTCTGAAAAGCTCAAACTGAAAGTGAAACTGTCTGAAGGCGGAAAGTTTCAGAGTCATTAATCAGATCTTTCAGGAACTTTTACCCAGTTTTCCCATCTTAAATTTTAGGCAGCCAATTACCCAACCCTAATTAGTCATCTCCCCCAGCACATGTAATGCTCCCGACCCGGGGAGAATGAGGACTGGCACATGCCTCCTCCAACACATGCCCAACCATTCACAACTCACGTCAACGTGCTCCGAGGACCAGGCGGCCGAGCCAGCATCACACTGAAGCGAAGAGAGGAGAGAGAGAGAGAGGCCAGTTGTGCTCCTTCTGGCTCCGGCTGCTAATGGCTGGCAGCAACCGTTTTGGTTGAGAAGGTAGGAGGTAGTCTTCCTTTTCATTAATCCATCCACTTAGTGTAGTGTAGAATTTCCACTGGCTGCAGAACAGCCCCAGAGCTTGGTACTACCACCACCATGTTTAACAGCTGGTAGAGTGTTCTTGGTACAGTGTCCTTACCTTTACTTTGCGCTTACTTTTAACTTCTAACCACTTCTGTATTTGGACAGATTAAACGTTTACATTGAACTTTGACTAGATTCTGGATTTCCAGAGGGCCTGAAGGTCCTACTCTTCAGTTGACCATCAGTGAAGGCTGGTAAAAGTAGATTATTTCTAGCGATTCTTGAAAGTCAGCTTTGGTTTGCTCAGCGGTTAGAGCTCCGGGCTATTGATGACAGGGTTGTGGGTTCGATACCCGGGCTCAGGAAGCTGCCACTGTTGGGCCCTTGAGCAAGGCCCTTACCCTTTTTCTGCTCCCTGGCTGCCCACCACTCCAGGCACATCTGGTGCTCACTGTGTTCACTGCACGGATGGGATAAAAGCAAAAGCCAAATTCCATTAGTCCGTCACTAATGGTCAAAGTGGTTGCCATGTCTTGTGTTTACACCTAAGCATTTCCTGTTTTCCAGGTTGCACCTGATGTGACTGGCGATTGGGAAACCGAAGCTGCAGATGGAAAATAAAAAAATAAGGGAGTGTCGAGTTTCTGTGCTCCTAAAGCAAACGTCTGGTGGTGATGATGTTACCGAGCATTTGTCATGCAAATTATTATGTTATTGGAACGATTCTGTAAAGAAGCACAGAGGAAGATTCTTTCACCCAAACATCACGACACGCTTCACTTCTTCTGCACAATGACCGGCTTCAGAAGGGCTGCAGGGTATGGAGGCCCTTCCTCCTGCAGATATTCCTCAGAGTTCAGCCACTCACTCAGTCTGAACCTGTGGCGTTGTTATCAGTCTTATTGTTTGCTCTGTGGTTGCTTTGATTGTGTAGACTACAAAGAAACCTGAGACAGAAATGCCTTTCCTGTTTAAAAGCATGATTTTAAGATCCACTTTATTCATCACTGAAGTCGTGAAGGTTTTTAAAGGTAGTAAAATGTTAGAGCTGATTCTGAGAGGTTTTACTGGACTGAGAACTGGAGTGACCTGACCTATTTAAACCACCTCTCAGCCTCACACTCACACCAGGTTTTCACATAATCTTCATTCATTTGTATTATTTATTTATTATATATTTTTGATTATCAAACTATATATATTTTTATTATCATATTATTATGTAACATTTTTTAATGATCTGTTTAATGATATATATATAACAGATCATTAAAAAAGCCAGTCCAATTAAATGTGCTGGCTTTCTGGCACACACCTGACTTTCAAGCACAGTTCACATATTCTCACCAGGGTTGAGGTCAGGACTTTGAGAAGGCCACTGCGAAAGCTTCATGTTAACCTGCTTTATCCGTTCCACACCACCTGCGATGTGTCCAAGTCCAAGTTTCAACTGTTTTGGTTGAGAAGGTAAGAGGTAGTCTTCCTTTTTATTAATCCATCCACTGTGTAGTGTAGAAGTTCCACTGGCTGCAAAACAGCCCTAGAGCTTGGTACTACCACCACCATGTTTAATAGCTGGTACAGTGTTCGTGTTACAGTGTCCTTACCTTTACTTTGCACTTACTTTTAACTTCTAACCATTTCTGTATTTTGTTATATATATATATATATATATATATATATATATATATATATATATATATATATATATATAACATTTACAAAATTAATAAAAACACATGCATGAGTGTCTACTTTTAAATTAAACTAAATAAACACTTAAGGATTAATTTACAGGCATGTTTCATAATACATATACACAAATAAAAAAAGCTTAAAATGGTTCAATTGAATTTTGCCTCTTTTAATCAAATTGTCTAAAGCACCTTAAGTTTCTTTTCTTGATGCTCCTCTGTATATAAATGTAACAGCTTGTCTTAAATTAAATAAATGTTAAATATTACATATACTTTATACACATTTATACTATATATATATATATATATATATATATATATATATATATATATATAATATAGTCCTTGCATTGTGTGTGTGGGTGTGTGAGTGAGAAAGGGAAGTAAAAAGAATGTGAATTAATTAGCGTTCAAACCCAGTTTATGAGGAATGCACCGTTTCCACTCCTCCCTCACTGCCTCTATGGAATGACACGTACTTTCAAAACTGACAATACATCCATGTGTCATCTACGTAATCCTGACACCTCCTCAGAAGAGAGACAGAAAGAAGGAACTGATGACTAGGCTCATCTGTAGTGATGCTGGTATTTTCTGCATTCCTTTAAGATGATTATTTCACTAGAAATTCATCTGGGCTTTTTCACCAACCGTTCCTCAGAAGACATTCACGCAGTTTCCACAACGATTCTGAGAGCACCATCCACCCATCCACCCATCTTCCTGTTCAGGGCCATGGTGGGTCCAGAGCATCAGGCCCCTTGCATCACAGGGCACCACATACAGGCACTCGCTCACACCTAGGGGGCAATTTTTGGGAAGTTGGAAACTGCAGTATCTGGTGAAAACACACCAACCCCTGACAGACAGGGGGGAATTGAACCCACAACCCCAGGCCCTGGAGCTGTGTGACACACTGGGCCCCTGACATTCCCCAGTGTGTTTTTACGTGGGATGTGTTCAGTTCAGTAGAGGACAGTGAGATCATCATATAAGAGCAGAGCTATTGAGGACAGGGTTGTGGGTTCGATACCCTGGCTCATCAAGCTGCCACTGTTGGGTGCTTAAACAAGGCCGTTCTCCCTCCCTGTTCTCTGAGCTATAGCTGCTTGCTAATCCGGGCATGTGTGCATACATTTACTGTGTGTGTTTGATCACAAGTGTGTGTGTGTGTTCACTGCATGGATGGGTTAAAGGTGGAGGCCAAATTCCGTCTGTTCAGCGCTATCAGTGAGTATGGATGACCTGTCGTGTCTTTAGGGTGTAGAAATGGGACATTTTACACATTAAAAGCTGACAGTACTGTGTGTTTAACCCTTTAGGTTCCCTAAAGAGCTTTTAAACGGTGGGTTCTCGAATGTTTTTAGTAGAAGGCCCTGTTTACATTTGGGGTAGATGGAGGATCACCAGGGCCATGTCTTATTAGACACTTCCTGGTCCCATCATTGACCCCTGGTGAGACCGTGGTGGGCTTCCATATATGGGGTCGACACAGAACCCATGGACAAAACATTCTGGTTCCCAGTTGGGCTCCACATACAGACCCCACGTGCTGACCTGAGAGAAGTGGTGTGATGCCGTTCTACTGAAACTAAAATGGTTCTATGTAGTACTACCCCCCACTCCCTCCGAGCCACCCCCCCTTACGCATAAGCTCACACACATTTCTGAAGCAAAGTGGCAAAGTGTGTAAGCGTGACATTTGAATTTGTCCACACTCAACCACAATTGCATGCATGAGCACACACACACTGGAGAGCACACATGAACACACACACACACAGAAACACTGTACGCATGGCAACACACATAAGTCAGATCTGCTCTCGCTGCACATGCCTGTGAGCACAGAGAGATTGCTCATTCAGTTGGGAATCGGTTGGAACACTTATAACAAACACACACACACACACACACACACACACTTTTGTCATATCTACATATTTCATAAGTGCAGCTGTGGACATCCTGTTATCACTGTTAAGACTGAACCATCAAATAATCCTAGACAATGTAATTTTTTAAAGACTGGAGTGTTTATTTGACCTTCTGACCAATTAAGAAAAGAAATAATTAAACGTAATTAATAAATAACATTTGAATGTAGGACCTTCATTTTGTATTATATTGTATTTTTAAATGTAAAAATCTGTATGTATTTTTCTGGTGCGTGCAGTGCGCAGATAATCCACCAGGGCAGAAAACATGTATCAGATTTTATTTTCTTATTTATGTAATTAAACATCATTTAGACCTGATTTCAGATGATGTCCCTTACTGAGGTGTAGGGTCTGCAGTGTAGGAGCACATACAGGCCACATTATACACACACACACACACACACACACTCTCATACATACAGAGGGGCCAACATCCTGTCCTTGACCCTCACTGTGCTGCATTACTGTAGTAATCACTGAGCCCAGGTCAGTGTGGGGTCACAATCTGCCTCTATTACCTCCCCGTTGTGCCCCTGTCCAGAATGGTGCATCATTTTCATTATAATGATCAGACTCGGCTAACACACACACACACACACACACACACACCAATTCTACTCTATACAGCTGTGCTGTGATGCACTGCAAGGGGAATAGCTTACCCTCCTCATAATTCATACACATACACATACATATAATAAAGCTACACACTCCTAATCACACACATACTGACACTAATGCCTCCCGTACCCCTCCCAGATTAAACTATTATTATTAAATAAATGATGGCTATTAAAAGAGGGCAATTATGGATATTATTATGCAAATTACATAAAACCAGGTAGTAGCATAAACAGTAAACAGTGCAGGGCTGACCACAGATCCTCCCCAGCTGCGTTCATTTATTTGATAGAAAATGATCTGTCATCCAAAGACTTCATCAGAGTAAGAAAGTGTACAACTGTAGTCTGACAGTAATGATTAAAGGGTTTTTAATCCAGTATGAATCTGCGGTGTGTGTAGGGTATTTCTTTATTTTCCTATTTATGTAATTAAACATCATTAATTAAACATTAAAACATAAAATTCAACAACATTATTTATATAACTTATTATATTGTATTATATATATATAGTATTCAGTCCAGTATGTATTAGTAGTGTGGGGTTTACAGTCTGACTGTAATAAGTGTGGATACATTCATTTTTTCGCTCGTTTTCCACAACACATTTAAAGCAGCGGCCAAACCCGTGTCACTGCAGTGGAGAGTTATGGGTGTATTTCTGTTTTTTATATTATTAGTACAGCCGTATGGGTGAGTTATGACTGTAGTGAGACTTAAAACCAATTAAATGAGAATAATTAAAGTAATGATTGGTGGGTGAGTTTGCAAGTGGGGGGGGGGGGAGTCCTTAATTGGGCATACTAAAAGTTTGTGTGTCTAAAGGTTTGTGTCTTAGATTACACTTTGATTAATGCAAATGATTTACTAATATGCAAATATATATCTATATATTGTATATTTGCACATACACTATTCTGGAATATAATCAGGTCCAGAGTGAGGTTTTCTAGTTTGCTCAGGTAACTAATACTGTCCACAGTGTTGCTGGACTGGACGTCTTATTACTGAATGTTCCTCAAATGTTTCTGTTTCAGTGTGTCTTAGTGTGTGTGTGTGTGTGTGTGTGTGTGTGTGTGTGTGTGTACTTCCTTACATAGGTGTAATGTACTATAAACATGCACAGCTCAGCAGAAAGCAGAGGAGCATCTTCCCTGTATGTGTACTGGGATGTAGCCTATGTGTACATAAATATATTTATGAATTTAGTACACTGAGGAAAAATGTCTAAAAAGTCTACAATTGTTGATAAATTGTTGAGAGATAAACTTATACTTAAACCTATATAATGTCCAGAGCTTATACACAGCATTTTTTGTTTGTTTTGTTTATTTTATTTTATTATTTATTTTAGAAAACAAGACATACATTAAGTTATAAATATTTTTTTTTTAAAACATTTTACACATATAAGTTTTGAAATGTGTCCCCAAATGTTTAAAAAGTCTCAAATCTGCTCTGTGATCATGTTGACCAAAGCAAAGGTGGAACTTCAGACACTGGCTCAGTTTAACCAGCTCATCTGCAACCCCTTTGATTTATCCATTATAATTAACGTTCAAAGCCTCGTGACTAATTATCCATTATTATCCACTATTATTCAATATTTTTCAGACAGATTAAGCCGTCAGATATTATTACTCTTACTTTACTCGGCCGCTGCCTCCTTCACTCACTCCCTTGGTCATAATGCCCTACAGAGGGAACTTCCCCCAGCGCTAGAGCAGCTAGCTAACTCTCCGCACAGCCTTTAACTAGCTAGCTTTTCTTTTAGGAGCTAAAATATCTTCAGTTCTGTAAGGAACTTGTACGTAAACGGTACGTATTTCGTATGTTCAGTCTACCTTTAATGCATTAAAGCATCAAGAACTTCTAGAAACGTGGGAGAAGTTTATTCGTGCAAGTGCTTAAAACGCCGGGAGACCAGCGTTTGTTTTTAGCATTAGCGGGCCCAGATCACTACCGCGGATTTTCCTGATCTGGGATACTGGCCTAAACGCCTCACGCAGCGGCCACAGCGCTGCTCCTCCCCCGGCTCTTTATAGAGTCTGGAAACGTAAAGTAAGATCGGTATTCTCAGAAATGAGACTGCTCGGATGTTCAGTGCTTCTGTAACTTCGGTCTGGCTGGTTAATTAACCGCACAGCTTAATAATAATCATAATAATAATAATAATCATATAAAGTTAATCTCCCCTCCCAAACACCAGCAGCCGGGACAAGGGCTCGAGTTAGAGCCTCATTATTTAAAATATTATTATTATTTTTAATGATTTATTAATCAACACACCCAAATTATGCTGTTAGAAAAGGTAAATTAACACATGTTGTTAATAGATCTCACTCATGATTTTCTTTGGTGAGTTTAGGCTTTATTTATTTACAGTAGAATTAAATGTAGGTGCGCTACATTCATCCGTTTATTATGAAGGTAAATGTAATGTTCTTACTTTAAAACCAAGTCTAAGTCATTTCTAAGTAAATGCTTAGAGTTGGGATATCTTCTCTGCTGGGTCTGTAATCACCATACACAGTCTTTCACAGGTCTTCCTCTTGTTGTTGTTGTTGTTGTTGTTATTATTATTATTGCAAAACATTTACTGTAGTTAAAATTAGTAAATGTTAAATAGTAAATTAGTAAATTGTTAAATATATGTAAAATATGTCCCTTCAAGAATTTCTTACTAATGATTATTTTCCTTATGTATTAATCGGCTGATTATTTTCTCCATTGATCGATTGTTTGTTTGTTTATTTAACTCTGAAAATAGTAACTTTGAATTGTACACGACATGATAAGCACCAATTTTCATACCACGATATTCCTAAAACCAGTATACCACTGCAACCCTAGTGGCATGTTGTCTCAGTCTAAATCTATCTAGTAATTATAGCTGGGCAATATTGCGATATTGTATCATGTCGTGATACATTTTATTATTGTGATAATAATAAGCTTCTCTAATCATATGGAGGAGACTGTTAGTGTTAATAAACACTGATCAGCTGCAGGTTTCATTACTAACAGTGTAATTAGACTGAAGGGTTCATTAGATGAAGAGCAGCAGATGATGAGTATAAATCACTGTATTCAGTACAGGAGAGGATCTGATTAGTAGATTATAAGATTCTGATACTGATGTTTTTAGTCTATGATTACATGTATTGTGATAAATATCGTGTATTGTGAAAAATGGTATATCTGGTATATTTTTTACCACATCGCCCAGCTCTACGAGTAATGCACAGGAATAGTTTAAACCAGATGTAGAGCCGGCAAGATATCACTTTTTCTTTTCCGATATAACGACCGAAACCTTACATATTGATGATACCAATCAGATATTTTACAGTATTTTATATATAATATTTATGGATCCCTCTCCTGTCACACTCCTGTCATACTTTATTTCTGTTTTGGAGGCTCTAAAGGGAATCCTGTGAAACGCCAGCCTCGATTTGTGACAGAATCTGGTTAAATTTGTAATTCCCTTTAATTTCTGTCTTAATATATAATCATTGGTTTGGTACCATCTATAATCATCTATAATAAGTTAAATGAAAAAGTACATTTCATCTGTAAGCCTAGATCAGAATCGTTTTTGACGACCTTATTTCCCTTCTGCCACCACAGGTTCGGAGGATGAGCAAGGGCCGTGGCACAAAACAGAAGCTGCCCCCAGACAAGGCCCTCGAGTCTTATGACGAGGTGATTGTGGAAGAGGTAAAGCAGCTCTTCAGCAAAGTCCGAGCCTACGGTCCTCCACCTGGAGCAGAATGGAGGTTACCTGACCCCAGCGTGGTACTCTGTGAGCAACCGCTGAGCCACCCACGTCTGCAGGCTCTGAAGCGATCTCTGAATGAGGTGAAGAATCGGCTCAGTGACAAAGACTTGGCCGTGTGGCACCAGCACACCTGCTCCACCAACCGAGCGGGCACTGTTACGGCCCACCTCCGCTCAACCGCCAGTGCGGAACTTTGCACGCAGGCTTGGGCCAAGTTCTACGAAATACTGGGCACCTTCGACCTCCTCCCGGAGACGGCGCTGCGGATCGGCGAGTTGAACTCTGTCCACTTGTGTGAGGCTCCTGGGGCTTTCATCGCAGCCTTGAATCACTTCCTCCAGACCAGCGGACTGCACTGCGACTGGAACTGGGTTGCCAACACGCTGAACCCCTACCACGAAGCCAACGGGCGGAGTTGCACTATTGCAGACGACCGGCTTATCGCACACACCTTGCCTTGGTGGTTCTTCGGTTCCGACGACACAGGTGACATCATGCTGCAGAAACATCTGCTGGAGCTGCAGGGATTTGTTGGGAATATGCGCAGTGTGGACCTGGTCACTGCGGACGGCAGCTTTGATTGTCAGGGAGATCCGGGCGAGCAAGAGAGCCTGGTGGCCCCGTTGCAGTACTGCGAAACTGTGTGTGCTCTGCTGCTCCTAGGACCCGGAGGCTCGTTCGTCCTGAAGATGTTTACACTGTTCGAACACTCGTCTGTTTGCCTGCTCTACCTTCTGGTCTGCTGCTTTTCTTCAGTGCACGTTTTCAAACCTGCCACCAGCAAGTCGGGGAATTCGGAGGTCTACGTTGTGTGTTTAGGCTACAAAGCCAAAGACGCCGTCCGGCCACTGCTGTCAAAGCTGATCCGCAACTACGGGCCCGACATAGCCTCCAAGGCAGCGCTGTTTCCTAACAGCAGCATCCCAGACTCTTTCCTGAGGCAGCATGAGGAGATCTGCACGTTCTTCCACTCTATGCAGGTCAACACCATCCAGGAGAACCTGCTGCTCTTCACTAACATGCGCGATGAGCAGCGTAGGTGGCTGGACCAGCTCAGGGACTGTGCGGCGCAGTCCTACATCCAGAGATTTCAGGTACAGTTAGTCGTGGGCAATCAAAGGTTTTATATGTGACTAGGGCTGGGCAATATGACGATATTGTATCGTATCGTGATCAATTTTACTATCGTGATAATAATGAGCTTTTCTAATCATATGGAGGAGACTGTTAGTGTTAATAAACACTGATCAGCTGCAGGTTTCATTACTAACAGTGTAATTAGACTGAAGGGTTCATTAGATGAAGAGCAGCAGAGGAGAGGATCTGAGTAGTAGTTTATAAGAATCTGCTGCTACTGATGTTTTTCGTCTGTGATTACATTTATTGTGATAAATATCGTGATCTAGTATTTTTACCATATCGCCCAGCCCTATATGTGACGCATGCAGTTGTTTACTGTTCTGGACATTTGCACACAGTCCTTAAGTGTTCTTGTCACACCGAAACTATATACTCTGATTATTCGATTTTTTTCACATTAGGTGCAGTTCCTTCCACGGAAACGCTGGGTGTGTCGAGGTGGGCCGATGAACTGGGGGAAACCGTGCCAGAGGAAGCAGATGGGGTCTTTCAATCAGCGCAAAGAGATGCAGTTCCAGCAGTGGAGGCAGCGCCTTGCCCAGGGACCCTACAGGACGTGGGTAGAGGAACATTGCCAGGGCTTTGAAGGTCATGGTTTTGTCCTAACTGGCCCTTTAATTGAGTGTGATTTAGATGCGTGGTTCACGCGCGTGGGAGCTGCTCTCCCAAAAGTGTGCAGTTCCACTTTCTGTGAGCAGGACCTGTTGGATCTCCTCAACGAAGCTCTAGAAGAACGTGCACGTTTTCCAGAGAGACCAGCCTGCAGCTCCTGCAGTCTTCAGTCTCCAGCGTCCATCCTGGCTGAAGTCTGCAGCGCTCCAAATGTTGCTTCATGTGTGGTGGTTGGGGATAACCCTTCATGGCAGAAGATGCTTCTTCTTTCAGGAAACGATCCACAGCCACAGTTTTATCCAGGACCTTCCTACCCAGAGGTGTTTGTTTCCACTTTATACGACGGACACCCAGATCATCAGCAGGAACTCCTGAGTGGCGTGCTTTCGGCTTTGCGTGGCCTCGTTAAAGGATCGGCGCTGGTGGTTCCGTTCTGTTCGGCCCTGACTCGCTTCACTGCGTCTCTGGTTCTCGCCCTCCATCTCTGCTTCCACTCAATCAGCTTTCGCTGCCCGTCTGCTGGACCCCCAGCTGTGCTGCTTTGTGTGGGTTTCTCTGCGTTCCCCAGGGTTGTCACCATCCTTCAGGAGGTTCTGGATGAAGTGAAAGGCTTAGAGCAGGGCAGGCAGCTTCTGCAGTTTGCACCAATGGAGGACCTCATGAGAGGAGCGCTGCCTGACTTTCTGACCAGCTTCAATGACACTATCATGAGGCAGCAGCTTCATATACTATTGCAGGCTGGCCAGGGCAGTTAGCATCGCCCGCTTGTGTCCACCGCCGCTGGGGTTCAGTAGCGGTCGTTGAAAGGGCTGCACAATGCACTGTTGTCTAAATGTCTGGCATTACCGTTCAGACATCAGACTTCATTTCTATAGATAGACCAATAATCGACTCTAATCGACTCTGGGATTGGAAATGGGAACACTGACTCTATTTTTTTTTTTTTTTCATTTCTAGACTAAACTAATGATAGTTAGCCTCCTCCTCAGGGTGATCTACAGTATATTTAGACCTTTATTTTGACGTATGGGATGCGTTGTATTTTTATGTACACTGTAAATGACTGGAGGTCTTCTCTGTTTGATTAACTCAAATCAAGAGTGTAAAATGTATATTTTTATTATGTTTTACAGTTATTTATATTTGTTAGTAGATTCAATGTTTTGCAGCTCTTGAAATAATGCTGTTTACATGGCCTTATTTACTGGATTTGCGTTCAGCTGCCTCTAATATTAAAGAGATTTTCTTTACTGGGCACAGGGACTGTTGTCTTATCTTTATTTTTATTTATTTATTAATTTATTTATTTATTTTTAAAGCCCCAGACTTTCTGTCAAGATAACATACAGCAGAGCGTGAGCAGTGGGGCTTCGGCCTGTGCTACTACTGAGATACGCTGGTAAAGAGCTGTGGTGGGGTTTGTATAGAGGCACTGTGAGCAGAGTGAAGTGTATGAAAGAGCAGAAGGAGAAAGTGGAGGAACTAAGCATTAGCTTGAGCTACTAGTCTGCTATGAACAGCAGTCCAATTCTGAAAGATGCTTCACTTGCATACACATAAGGCCTGAATGGGCATGCACACACACTGCTGGACATGAATGCCATCACACACACTGCACACGGCTCCTTCGTGAACATGTGTGTTTAATGCTTGGGTACTTTGGTTGAATTCAGAGTCTGAGCACCACTGTTCTGGTCTGATTCCAGTTTAGAGGCCAGAAGCCTTGTCTGAATGGGTCCAATCAGGTCTCAGGTTCCAGGTTAAGATGTTTAAACTGGTTGACTACCAGTACAAGTTATGTGTTTATCTTTTTTATTTTGAGTTTGATGGTTTAGATGGTCTACCAGCATGACCAACCACACCTAAGAAGTCAACCAGTATGACCAGCTTGATGATCAGATTGATCACATTGGTCATATCAATAGACCAGCTCGTCCATCAAGCTCAAATGCAGTCATACACTATGCTGGTCAGGAGCTAAGCTCGTCGACGAGCTGGTTTACCAGTATAGGGTATGTTTTGATGTGGATGACACCACACATCTGAAACCAGCTACCAGCAGACGCTAGGTGAACCACCATACAGCCCTACGCTTTAAAGAGGGAGAATTTAGAGGTTTGCTTCTTTAGCTTTGCGTTGGAGCTACAAGGCTAATGTAGATAACCAGTAATAATAATAAGCTTATGCGCATGAATTAGCATAGTGCTTAAGACATGCCTAAATCATCACACACTCTCTCTCTCTCGAAGATATAAAAATGCATCAGGCCGGGAATTCTGGATTGAGTGAAATTTGCTAATACCAGGCAACCCACTGGTCAAACTGCTTCCCACCACAGCTGATTGACCACAAATTTTACAGACAAAAGGCTGCTTTCATCTCTGTGAAACCAAATGGCTATAATATTCGGACAGTTTTAGAGTTTCCAGTCAATAATCAATCCCATACTGTTATAGCCTGCCGGACACACAAGGAGGACTGAACGGCATCCAGTTAAAGAATTATTTTATTATGGCAAATAATGTTTATTTAATAATAACATATAATATAAATAATATTTTATTTATGTATTATTATTATTATTATTATTATTATTATTATATTTCCAGGAAACAATGTTTAATGCTATGTCAAAGATAGTAAAAATATTTTTCTTTATCATATATATATATATGTGTGTGTGTGTGTGTGTATGTAATTATTCATATGAGTCATAGGAGTTTAAATGAGTTAAATGATTTATGATTTAACTCTCATCCTCACACACATCTCACACACTATTACTATGGTTCTTTGGGGGTCTTCCTTGAAACTGCAGTGCTAAACTGGCTTCATACACACACACACACACACAACTGTACCTAGTGACTGCAGGGTCAAGTTTAAGTGATGTTAATTAAAAACTCCATTAAATGAATGGGATTCATAAAGCCATTTACATACTGAGATCTGACCCAGAGGTCACAGCTCTCTATCTCAAGCATGAGCCCTGTCTTGGAGGTGGTAGTGGCTCGTCACTGTGCGTGTCTGGGTCTGGGACCTGTGGGTTAGTAAATACGGCCCACAGCACAAAGCCCCTCGTCCGCACACTGAACACCTGCAGCAGCTTCTACTCAGGGATATAAGGGCATGCATAGGTGTTAGTGTGTGTTAATGCTTCCCAGTATTTGTTATGTGCTACATCCAGTGCATTCGTTCAGAGAGGAGTGATTCAGTTAAACCCGTGCTTTATCTCAGTAGGACCTGTTGTAGTATACTGTTCTCTACTGCATTTCAGCACATGGGGGGTTATTATGCAAGGCCACCAGATTAATAGTGGGCACTAAACACTAAACACTGATACTGACTAATTAAAACTAGATAATGACTAATAAAAAAAAAAAGATATCATGTACTCCATACTCAATAATTCATAGTGGATATCAAATAATTCATAGTATTTTATTTATTTTTTCATTCTAAATCATTCATAGTAGATCCTGAGTAATTCACAGTGGATACTGAGTACCTTATAGTGGATACTAAATCATTCATAGTAGATACTGAGTAATTCACAGTGGATACTGAGTAATTCACAGTGGATACTGAGTAATTCACAGTAGTTATTAAATAACTGAATAATAAATAATTCATAGTGGATTCTGAGTAATTTATAATATTTAACTGCACTGCAGTACTTGTAAGTGATTTGGATAAAAGCCTCGGCCAAATAAATAGATTATTACACTGGGATATGCGTGTGTGTGTGTGTGTATGTGTGTGTGTGTGTGAGAGTGTGTGTTTGTATGTTTTAGCTTTATGTTTTAGTCATAATCATAAAGGTAGCTGCCATCTGTGGGTTTGACTTTTAAGGCCTAAGGCCTTCCTTTATGAAGTTTTTCTTCATTTAAACACATACACACACACACACACACACATACACACACACATACACACACACACAGCCTTTCCTGTGTTTTCTGACACTCTGGGGAAAACTGAACAGTTTTGTATTGAATATACCCCATCTGATCCTCTACTCAATAACCTTCTGACCCCTAAGAGCTGTGACGCAGCCACACACCACACATACAGTGTTATGTATGTTTTGGCACACACACATAAGCTAATTATTCATGCGCATAAATTAGGCAGCATGCATGAGCGACACAGATGCAGACCAAACTTCACTTCATCAGATTTACCTTTACCTTACTTAGACGGAGTAATGCACATTTACACAGGCAAGCATTCCACTTTAATAGAAACACACACCTTATGCTTCCATTCACTGGCCACTTTATTAGAAACACCCACCTTGTGCTTCCACTTACTGGCCACTTTATTTGAAACACCCACCTTGTGCTTCCACTCACTGGCCACTTTATTAGAAACACACCTTGTGCTTCCACTTACTGGCCACTTTATTTGAAACACCCACCTTGTGCTTCCACTCACTGGCCACTTTATTAGAAACACACATTGTGCTTCCACTCACTTTAGCTGAAAGCAAAGCGAGTGTACAGTGTTTACAGAGTGAAACTACCTCCACCATGTTTGGAAGCTATACTTTAAAGGGGATGTTTGATGGTATTGGATAGTTCTGCATGTTACACAGGCCGATAAAGCACACTGAGCTGAGCTGAGCTGAGTGTGGAACATGTACAGAAAGCTCACGGCTGATTCCTCCATATATGTAATGTGGAGCTGGACATCATGTTCACACTTGGATTGTTGGTTGTGGAGCTGTGGAGCACGCTGGATTAAGTGATGTCTACTGAATTTCCTTCTCGCTCAGGCAAATATGACAGCTGAGCGGGAGGAGAGGGGGTCTCACTAACGCAGGGTTTGTTCTCTGTGTGTCTCTAAGGGGGAAATTAGCTTTTCATGTTGATCAGTGATGTGGAGAAGCTTCAGCTCATAGTGTGTGTGTGTGTGTGTGTGTTTATGCACTGTATGTACATTCAGTTGATAATGAACAGGTCTTTGGTTGATTTCTAGGAGGTAAAATTTAAGATATTTTAAGGATGTGATTGGTTGGTGGTATTTCACAATATTTGGGAGTATATTTGGATATTTGGGGTATTTGATCTTAGTGTGAAGGCTTTGGGGACGTTTTGGGGTAATTATGGGTATTTATGAGGTTTTTGGTTTTGACAGTATTTAGGGGAGTGTTTGGGTGTTTGTGGTGGTATTTGGGTGGGTTTCGGCAGTATTTAGGGGAGTGTTGGGGTGTTTGTGGTGGTATTTGGGTGGGTTTCAACAGTATTTAGGGGAGTAATGGGGTGTAATTTGGGGGTATTGTATAATTTGGGGGTTTGTGGGTGTTGATGTTTCCATCATTCTTCTATATTTTGCCTTCCCTCTCTCCTCCACTATCACTCTCTTGTGTATCACTCCCCGCCCCCTGCAGGCCAGTGTGGAAACCACAGTAAAAGAGGGTACGTGAGAGAGGGAGGGTTGAATGGAGCTGGAGGAGAGGGAGGAGGGGGATGGTGAGGGGAGATGGAGGGGGTAAATAACACAGAGTGGATAGTGCGAGTGTTTCAGAGTGTGTGAAGGAGCTGAGGAGTGTTCCTGTGTGAGGGAAGAGCAGAGAGAGAGAGAGAGAGAGAGAGATGGCTCAACCCGTGCCGCACCTGCACCTGGCAGAGCTCACTGCCACACAGTTCATGGACGTGTGGAGACACTTTGACAGTGACGGTAAGTTTACCTCTGGACCAACATCTGCATCAACATCTGCATCAACATCTGCATCGACATCTGCATCCAAAACTCAACATCTTGAACTGGAGCAGCTTTTCCACATTAATGCACTGTCTATCAAATCAGCACAGAGCGGCTTAAAACCAGAAAACTGACTGACAATTATTATTATTATTATTTATTATTATTATTATTATTATTATTATTAATAGCAGTAACAGTAGCAGTACCAGTAGTAGCAGTAATGTAGTTGAAATGATGTGTTTGTGTGGTTCTGTTGGGACTGGAGAGCGGGTTTAGGGAGAGCAGCTTTATTACTACTGTTCTAAATATTATTATTATTTATTATTATGATCTGTAGTTTAGGTCTTTTATGACTATGATGATTATTTTTGTATTGTTGATATTTCTGCAGGTTTACCTGTGCACTGTTTTCTGCTCTGGTTTAGGGTTTAGATCTACAGAGCAGATCATCAAGAAAACTTCAGAGCTGAGCTGAGTTCTGATGTTCAGATTTACACACACACACACACACACACACACACACACACACACACACATACACACTATTTACTGCATCCCTTGTTGCACTCAAATAAACTGTGATGGACTGCGAGGGTGGTGTGTGTGTGTGTGTGTGTGTGTGTGTGTGCACAAGTGTTTGTTTTTATATATTATCTGAACCAGATTGCCTTTGCTTTGGGTTGGGTTTAGGTTTAGGTTTAGGGATTCTAACATTTAAAGATAATATATATGGCACATATGATATACATGTATATGTAATGTATGTGGAAAATATTATCATATTACTGTTACATATGTTTACCTACATATATAAAATATATATGGGACATATTATTACATATAGATGGTTACACATATAGAATACATGTGATGCATATTAGTATTACATGTAGCGTCTATGCCATCATCATTGCTCATTCAAAAAAAACGTATCTAATAAGATGTGCAAAATCCTTGTATCTCCATTTTTTGTTTAACATTTTTTATAATGAATATTTCATATATTGTATCAGAATGTCATGACGAATGGACCAATAGAAATGATCTTTTATACTTTGTTTACAATATATATATATATATATGAAACCTTCTGTGTTTTTCCCCGTTCTGTGCGGCCTGGGTGAGCGCAGAGGTGAGCGTCTCTGTGCCGGGAGACGGGGTTTGCCTGAATGTCCTCCTCTCTTCTCCTCTTTCAACAGCTCAGATTCTCCTCCTCAGTTCAGATCATCCTAATCTGCTGTGCGTTCTCTGGACTTTCACTGAACTCTGCATTCAGAGCAGATCTGCCTTCACTCTCATGCACATACACATCAGATCTGTGCAGCTGGAACAGCTGGAGGAGTGTTCTCCACTTTACCTTCCACCTCCATCCTCGCAGTCGCACCTGAGCACAGGTAGAGAGTCAGTAAGAAAACCAGTCCTTTAGAGATATATTATTATTTAGAGGAGGATAATCTCCGCTCTGCTCCGGGAAGGAAAACTAGGTCATGAGCAGGAACACATGAATGCATGCATTCGCCTTTCCATAAGCTGTGCGGAGTGGGGGGATTGGACGGGGGGCTCAGGGCTGAGGGATTTAGAGTAATGCGCTGCGTTCAGGGGTCGTGATGCTTGCGCTCATTCTGTTCTCTAGGCTCTGAAGAAGAACCAACGAGCTAAAGTAGCTGCAGTCCAGTGTGCGGCCTTGCGTTCTAGCTAGAATGCCTAGCTAGTGCGCAGCCCTGTCCTGTCCAGGCTCCGCCCACTAGTGTGTTTTTCATGCCTACTCTTGTTCTTTACGGAACCCTGGCTAGCTAGAGCGTAAACAGACAATAGCTGCAGTGGAGAACCAGCATTTGTTGCAGCTGGCTATGGTGACCTACAGCTATAGATTAAGGCATGCATTTAACCTCATAATCATGGAGAACCTGCCTGCCTTGGCATGGCATGCAAAAGTTTGGGCACCTTTGGTCCAGCAGAAGTAGAAGATGCACGGATCTCAGATCGAAAGGCCTCTCAAAAGACATCATTCCATCTTCAACATTTTTAGCAAAATTCAGTCCTTCAGGAGATGTTCTACCACATCCCAGAGGTGTTCTACTGGATTCACACCATCACACCACCACCTCCACCAACCTGGACTGTTCACACAAGGCAGGTCAGGGCCATGGATTCAGGCTGACCCTACCATCTGTGATCCTCAGCAGAAATACAGACTCCTCAGACCAGGCTACGGTGCTCCAGTCTTCAGCCGTGCAGTGGTGGTGAGCCTGGGCTGAGCCACTGCAGCCTCAGCCTTCTGTTCTTGGCTGAAAGAAGTGGTCTTGTGGTTCTTCTGCTGTCGTGGGCAATCCTCCTCTAGGTTGGAGGTGGTGTTGTTGGTCATTCTGAGATGCTTTCCTGATCGCTACAGTTGTACAGTTGAGTGGTTATCTGATGTGGTCACTGAAGTTCAACTCCAGCCAGTCTGGCTATTCTCCGTTGACCTCTTGACCTCTCTCCCATCAACAAGGTGTTTCCGTCTGCAGAACTGCAGAAGAACTGCTGCTCACTGGATGTGTTTTCTTTATTATTTCATTCTGAGAAACTCTGAGATCAGCAGTCCTAGAAATGCTCAGTCCAGCCTTTCTGACACCAGGCCTACAATCTGTGAGATCACCAGAAATCACCAGAAGCTGCTGGTCTGTAGCTGCATGACTGCATGCATCGCACTGCTGCCTCACGTGGTGTTTTGAGGTCGTACGCTCGTGTGTTGAATGCATCAGATGATCAGACTCAGCACTCTGCTCTTTTTTAGGTAATGGCTTTATTGAGGGGCAGGAGCTGGAGGACTTTCTTGAGGAGCTTGAGACGGCACGGAAAGGACTAAACGCAGTGAGTTCTCTGTACTAACATGTCCATGCTGGCCTCTCCCACTGTCCACAGTGTCTCATTCCTCTGTTTGTGTGTTGGGGGGGGTGTTTTTCAGGACCCTGTGGACGCCTCATTAAGAGAGAAGATGCGCGAGTTCATGCAGAAGTTTGACCAGAACTCTGACGGGAGGATTGAGATGTTGGAGGTAAACAGTCCACCTCACAGTCCTTCAGAGAGTCTGATGTTCCAGTAATGATGGTGTGGAGGTTGCTAAGCAGCATCACTCTGTACTGGTGGTCTCCAACCATGCTCATGGAAAGCTTTACTTTATGGACAAAAGTATTGGGACACCTGCTCATTTCCAATTTATTCTTGAAATCAAGGGTCTTAAAAGAGTTGATGCTGCTTCTGTTGGAGTAACTGTCTCTACTGTCCAGAGAAGAAGGATTTTACTAGATGTTAGAGGACGAGCATTACTGTGAGGATTTGATTGCATTCAGAAACAAGAGCTTTAGTGAGGTCAGGATGCTGGATGATCTCCAACTCCCCAACTCATCCCAAAAGTACTGGATGAAGCTCCACCACCATCATTCCAGAGAGCACAGTTCCTCCACTGCTCCACAGCATCCACAGGGTAGATCAGCCAATTTTTTAGCTGACAGTGGTTTTAATGTTATAGCTGATTCAGAGAGATGACAGGATTACAGACATGGAGGACGAGCAGTGTATGGAGTGGAGAAAGGAGTGAATGAGGGAGGGGTTGGAAAGAGTGGGTTACATCCATCAGGATGATGGAGAGGGAGTGGACGGATGAGATTATTGATGCTGGAAGACAAAACCTCCGCTAATCCGGAGAGAGAGAGAGAATGAGAGAGAGAGAGAGAGGGATCACACACAGTAATTCCTTCGCTTCTCTTTCTGCATCTTCCCCTCCTGCTGATTTTGTGTTGTGTTGGACGAGTGCAGGCTTGACCACAGTGTGGCCTCGCTGTCCTTCAGCTGCACATTGCCCCCCCCGCCCCCCCTCCCCACAGTTACTCTCTCCGGTTTGCTTTAAAGGAGAAGTTTGATGGAAACCAAATGAACATGATCGATAACCGAACCTGAATCTAGCCGATCTTCAAAGACCTTTAGTTTAGTTTAGTGTGCTTCTTTAGTTTGCAACAGGAGAAGCTATGCTAAGCTAATGTGCTAACAAACACTGTAAAAAAGTTTACTTTTCATCCAATCAGAACAGCACAGTTCAACACTGCCATCTAGTGGTCGGGGTTTAAACGCGACTCAAACTGAACCACTGTTTGCCACCAATCTTCACTATTAACTACTAATAAACTATTAAAGATGAATTAAAATCAATACTGTGTTTTTGAGAAGCGAAACATAATATTGCGATACTTCAATATATCAACATTTCCTCACACCCACTCCTCCAGACCTTCAGTAGTTTGGTAAATTAGGACGATGTGACTTAATTTAGTCTATAAACACAAACAGAACCCAGCCAGCAGGGCTTACATGTGGGTGGAATGTGGGCTAGGTGGGTTCCAGGCGGGCATGGACTCTGAATGGGTTCGCACATGCATTTTTACTGGGCTTCCCAACTCTTGCTCTCACATGGGTCCCATCTAGGCCCTGTATGCACTTTACAACTCCACGGGCCCCACGTTTAACCCCTCCTGGTCCCATCGCTGACCCTGGTGGGCATCCATATTTGGTGCCAACATGGAACCCGAGGACAAACGGTGAAGCGACCCATGCAGGTCCCACATGGACAACTTCTCCACAGAGCTGAGCGCTGGCTAATAACATGATAATTCCATTCTAAATGATATAATAATTATTATTTATTATTATAGTGGGCGTGTTTAACGCTCTCGTCTACACAACCCTGAGCTTGAGGTACAATGCTCTCAAATGTGTCAGTCAGAAAGAGCTTATCTTCAAAGCTGGCTGTGGAAAGGGAAGCTCGTTCGGACTCATTTCCGAGCCTTTATGAAGCGATAAACTGTGACCTAAAGTTCTGAGCTTAAACTCCAGCAGGAGCTCTTACAGCTGAAACCTGAGATAAGCCGGTTTTGTCTTTTTCGGATCACTCCTTGGCTTGTCAAAGCGGGCCTGGGACATGGGGATACATTTAAAGAGCCTCTCTGGAGTCTGTAGGAAGGGAGCAGTGGATCTGAGTGTTGTAGCAAAGTTCTGAGCCTGGAAATGGTATTGTGATATACACTGAGGAGGCGGAGCTACAGTCTCTCATTAGGGTGAATATTAATAACGCTCTAAATGTAGGTATTGTGATATACACTGAGGAGGCGGAGCTACAGTCTCTCATTAGGGTGAATATTAATAACACTCTAAATGTAGGTATTGTGATATACACTGAGGAGGCGGAGCTACAGTTGGATTTGGTCCAGATGTTCAGTCTGACACCTGTTCCTGAGTGGTATAGTGTGAACAGGGGAGGAGGGCAGTGATACGCTGCGTTCAGAGGATTAATGTCAGAGGCCTGTGCGCCGGGTTTCTGACAGATTTCCTGCAGATTATATTTATGCATTACAAACAGATTAATAGTCTGACTGTCCCGTACGGCCATATGGGTTGTCCCATGTGAGCATTTACGATTAAAGGCTGATGGTTTTCCTAGCCTGACCTCTCTCCGCTGACCTCTCCGCTGACCTTCTCTAAGCGTGATATATTGTTAGTTTTTGTTCTGTCTGTTTTTTTCTGAGACACTACGCTACGGGAAGCAGGGGGAGGTCAGCACACACTGACCTGTTTAGAGGAAAATTAAAGCTAAAGCTAAATCTGTATGTTCTGTGTTATGTAAGAGGTTTGGTAGACATGCTTTACTACTACACTACATGGACAAAAGTATTGGGACACCTGCTCATTCATTGTTTCTTCTGAAATCAAGTTTATTAAAAGAGCTGATCCTGCTTCTGTTGGAGTGACTGTCTCTACTGTCCAGAGAAGACTTTCTACTAGATTTTGGAGGAGGAGCATTGCTGTGAGGATTTGATTGCATTTAGTGACAAGAGTGTTAGTGAGGTCAGGATGTTGGATGATGATCATCACCCCACCTCATCATCCCCAACTCCTCCCAAAAGTACTGGATGGAGCTCCTCCACCATCATTCCAGAGAACACAGTTCTTCCACTGCTCCACAGCTCAATGCTGGGGGGCTTTATACCCCTCTAGCCCACGTCTGATATTAGGCAGCATGGAGCCAATAGGGTCATGATGTTGATCTGCTGCAGTAGGACTCTCTATTGGCAGCACTTCTCCAATAAACTAGACAAGCTGTATGTGTGCATTTGCACATCTGTATCAGCAATGGGTGCATTCATTAGAAGGGGTGTCCACAAATATTTGGACATGTAGTGCACTTTTGACTTTACTTCAGTTCTTCACCCCCTGTGATGACACCAGCCCTGCCATACCTGGCCTTGTGAAAAGTGGCGGTGTAAGTGGACGGTTGGCTGCGGAGCTTTGTTAACTTTGGGTTTTGGTGGTCAGTCGCCTGAGAAGGTTTTAGTGTCTCTTCGGTGGTCCGGCGCTGGGGTCTGGGGTCTGTAAATGGAACGGATAACACAGCCGTCCAGTACCAGAGGCCTGCAGGTCGTAATCCAGTGTGAAAGGGCTTAGGAGCTGTTCTGGGTTGAGCGAGCCGAGATTGGGGTGAATCGGACTGTAGCTTTGGCTCTAGCGCTGAAATCCCTTTACACACTCCAGCAGCCCTCGAGGGGTTGGGTGGGCTAGAGGAAAGGGGCTATGGCATGCTCTGCAGCACAAGAAGACTATTTTTATAGTGGTGTTGTTTGTGTTTATGCGTGAAGTGTGAACAATCCTGTATTAATGAAGACCAGGTAAACTGTCTGGCAGCAGACGTGCCAGGAGAAAGCTGAACAGTACAGTCAATGTGTGTGTGTGTGTACACACACACCCACAGTACTGCTGATCCTCTCAGTAAAACGCTGATATTAGAATAAACACTAATAATATCACTCCTACAGAAAGTGGTGGAGGTTCTCCATCACTGTCTTCATCATTAGAACATCTCCAGAGTTCTCCTCATGGAGTCTAGTGTTATTTAGAGTTCTCCTCAGATCAACACCTGGTTTGGTGGTAAATCAGGGCTTAATGATGGTAAATCAGGTGAGCTGCTGCTGCTGCTGATGGAGTTGATTAAACACAAAGTTAAATCAGTGGAAAAGCAATAAAATCTAATAACTTATTTATGTAATAAATAAAAAAAGTTTTTTTAAGTTATTTTTTTTGATCAAGTTTCTGCAAAATGTAATAATTAAGGTTGAACACCTCAATAAATGGACAGCACTAAATGTTTTAGTGGAGTCTAGTATTATTTAGAGTTCTCCTCAGATCAACACCTGGTTTGGTGGTAAATCAGGGCTTAATGATGGTAAATCAGGTGAGCTGCTGCTGCTGCTGCTGCTGCTGATGGAGTTGATTGAACACATCCTCCACGCTGTGCTGGCTGGACTGGGGGGCGTCCAGGAGAACCCTGGAGGAACCGAGCTCTGTTGTTCAGACTAGCTCACCGACAAGATCTCACTACTTTCTTCAGAATGAGAAGCTCTTGGGCTCCCATGACCCTGCCACCAGGTTAATGGTTGTCCTTTGGTAGGTACTGACCACTGCATACCAGGAACACCCCACGAGACCTGTCTGATGTTTGGAGATGTTCTGACCCAGTCGTCTAAAGCTGACTGTTCACCTGATGTCTATGAAGTAGTTTAAGTAAAATGTGTTCTTACTTAATGTCTCTCTCTCTCTCTCTCTCTCTCTCCCTCTCTCTCTCTCTCTCTCTCTCTCTCTCTCTCTCTCTCTCTGTCTCTCTCTCTCTCTCTCTCTCTCTGTCTCTCTCTGTCTCTCTCTCTCTCTGTCTCTCTCTCTCTCTCTCTCTCTCTCTCTCTCTCTCTCTCTCTCTCTCTCTCTCTCTGTCTCTCTCTGTCTCTCTCTCTCAGCTGGCTCAGATCCTGCCGACAGAAGAGAACTTTCTGCTGTGTTTCAGACAGTTTGTTGGGTCCAGTTCTGAGTTCATGGCGGTACAACACACACTCGCACTCACACACACACACACACATACCCACACACACACACACACACTATGCAACTGCATGTTTTACATTATTTTACACATCAGACTTAGAGTAGATATCCTCCCTCCTGCAGCACCCCACCCAGTTTAGCCCCCCCACGCTGACTAATGGGGCAGAGGGATGACCGGCCGACTGTCCTAAGTCATAAAAGAACCATTTCTGGTTTCATAAAGAACTTTTTAAAAGCTGTACACTACATGTTTGTGGATACCCTTTCTAATGAATGCATTCAGCTACTGACCTCTGTGTAGCGTCTGAACCCAGGCAGAGCGTGCGAGAGAGAGAGAGAGAGAGAGAGAGAGAGAGAGAGAGAGAGAGAGAGAGACAGTTAGGCTTTCTGTGACTCCCGGACGGGATATCTATTCATCATCAGGGTTGGGGAAGTGTGTGTGCGTGTGTAAGAGAGTTCTATTTGCAGACTTTCAGTTATTATTAATGACCAGCAGCACACAGAGCAGCTTTATGAGTGTGTGTGTGTGTGTGTGTGTGTGTGTGTGTGTGTGTGTGAGTAGTAAAACACTCTGTAAATTATAAAACACAACAAATTTGTCTCACTATGTTGAACATCTGGAACATCTGGAACATCTGGACAACTGATGTGAAGAACCCTTTGCATTTAGGAGCATTTAAGTGAGATCTCTTGGTTCTCTGACTCTGCTAAAGAACCTTTTACAAACAGCCCTCCTTAGATGTTGTCCACACTGTGGAGGACAGACGAACAGGAATAATGGCCCACATGCCAAACCATAAGTCCCGCCTCAGGCAAGAGAAACAGCCCATTTCACTCAGAAAAGATGTCATTGTTCTAACTGCAGGATGTAAATTCACAGGCCTGGAGGAAATACGACACCGACCGCAGCGGATACATCGAGTCCAACGAACTGAAGGTGTTTTTATTCATATTCATATATTCACATTTCATTCCACATAAATACAGAACATTACGGATATTATGAAAGGAATGCTTATGTAGAAATTTTACAAAATATCCAGTATGAAGTTCTAGTAACATTAATATCCAGAATGAAGCTCTAATAGCATTAATATCCAGTATGAAGCTCTAATAACATTAATATCCAGTATGAAGCTCTAATAACATTAATATCCAGTATGAAGTTCTAGTAACATTAATATCCAGTATGAAGCTCTAATAACATTAATATCCAGTATGAAGCTCTAATAACATTAATATCCAATATGAAGTTCTAATAACATTAATATCCAGTATGAAGCTCTAATAACATTAATATCCAGTATGAAGCTCTAATAACATTAATATCCGGTATGAAGCTCTAATAACATTAATATCCAGTATGAAGCTCTAATAACATTAATATCCAGTATGAAGCTCTAATATCATTAATATCCAGTATGAAGTTCTAATATCATTAATATCCAGTATGAAGCTCTAATAGCATTAATATCCAGTATGAAGCTCTAATAACATTAATATCCAGTATGAAGTTCTAATATCATTAATATCCAGTATGAAGCTCTAATAGCATTAATATCCGGTATGAAGCTCTAATAACATTAATATCCGGTATGATGGCAGATTACCTGACGAGGAATATTGCTTTACACTTTTCAGATTTTATTAATGATGATATGATTAATAAGGAGAGACTCTTTCTGCAGGGTTTTCTCTCTGACCTCCTGAAGAAAGCGAACAGACACTACGACGACAAGAAACTGAGCGAGTATACCCAGACCATAGTGAGTAACTGTACTATAACACACACACACACACACACACACACACACACACATGGTATAGTAACTGTGAGATGAATTCTGTTCACAGCTGAAGATGTTTGACCTAAACGGAGACGGAAAGCTCGGACTGTCTGAGATGGCCAGGTTAGAAACTGAAGAGAAACTGTGTCCACTCACTGGCCACTTTATTAGAAACCCCTACATTGTGATTCCTTACTGGCCACTTTATCAGAAATTGTGTTTGTGTGTGTGTGTGTGTGTGTGTGTGTGTGTGTGTATTAATAGTCTTCTTCTCTGCCCTCAGGCTGCTTCCAGTGCAGGAGAACTTCCTGCTGAAGTTTCAGGTAAACTCTCATAAGGTTTTATTACCTGTGAAGAAACATCAGAATTAAACCCCTCAGCCCTGCAGCACACACACACACACACACACACACACACACACACATACCACTATTATTAGAAAATGCATTACCACTGAATCTTAACACACATATTCTCACACACACACAAACAGTGAAACACAACACAGGAGGATCAGTGTGTGTGTGTGTGTGTGTGTGTGGGGGGGGGGGGGGGGGTGGTGGTGTGTGTGTGATCTATAGAGGATCAATCAGGATTCTGATCTTTTTGGGTATGGATTAATCTCAGACCTGCAAAACTAGCAGCCACCACCCATAACCCCCCTCAACCCCCCTCAACCCCCTCACACACTGTATTCTCTCTCTCTCTCTCTCTCTCTCTCTCTCGTTCCCTTTCTCTACCCCCTCTCTCTCTCTCTGCCTAGCAATGCTGCAGTTCATCAGCAGCAGTTTGAAAGTGGGCGGTGCTAGTGAGTGGGGGTCGCGTAATTGGTCTTCTAAATTAGAAATAAATGATTTAAAAGACAATTAAAATCCAGGTTTTATCTGTGAGGAGATCAGAGATCACTGATGTCTGGAGAAGGAACAGATTTAAGGTCAATAATATGGGTTACAGCCCGTTCCTCTCACTGTGGAGAACATCGTGCAGGCCGGTGTTGAGACAGTGAGGGTTAGGGATGAACTGCTAAGTCTTCAATCGAGCACAATTCAGCTGTAATCCAGAGGATGAGGAGGATTATTTATCTGTTATGATATTCGGTCCCTTGATATGTACGTTTATTTATGTCCCGCTCTCTCTCTCTCTCTCTCTCTCTCTCTCTCTCTCTCTCTCTCCCACACTTTCCCTCTCTGCACCACTGTCTCTCTCTCTCTGCTGTCTCCCTTCTCTCTGAACTAGAGTTTCAAACTGTCCTCTGATGAGTTTGGTGCCATCTTCACTTACTATGATAAGGTGAGACACTAACCAGCTGAGATCTTCCTTATGAAAGTGTATCTGCTATTGTTTAGCACTCTGTAAAAAACACACACACTTCTGACTGTTCCTGACCAGGATGGGAACGGCTACATCGACGAACATGAGTTGGACGCGCTGCTGAAGGACCTCTACCAAAACCACAAAATGGTGAGTGCAGTAACGTGAGGAAAGTACTGAAGGAAAAGGAGAAGAGAGGAAGTAATAAAGACAGCTGGTGAAAGCTGGGCTGCTGAATGTTGGTGGTGGTGAAAGCTGGGCTGCTGAATGTTAGTGGTGGTGAAAGCTGGGCTGCTGAATGTTAGTGCTGATGAAAGCTGGGCTGCTGAATGTTAGTCTTAGTGAAAGCTGGGCTGCTGAATGTTGGTGGTGGTGAAAGCTGGGCTGCTGAATGTTAGTCTTAGTGAAAGCTGGGCTGCTGAATGTTAGTGCTGGTGAAAGCTGGGCTGCTGAATGTTAGTCTTAGTGAAAGCTGGGCTGCTGAATGTTAGTCTTAGTGAAAGCTGGGCTGCTGAATGTTAGTCTTAGTGAAAGCTGGGCTGCTGAATGTTAGTCTTAGTGAAAGCTGGGCTGCTGAATGTTAGTCTTAGTGAAAGCTGGGCTGCTGAATGTTAGTGGTGGTGGAAGCTGGGCTGCTGAATGTTAGCGCTGGTGAAAGCTGGGCTGCTGAATGTTAGTGCTGGTGAAAGCTGGGCTGCTGAATGTTAGTATTAGTGGAAGCTGGGCTGCTGAATGTTAGTCTTAGTGAAAGCTGGGCTGCTGAATGTTAGTGGTGGTGAAAGCTGGGCTGCTGAATGTTAGTCTTAGTGAAAGCTGGGCTGCTGAATGTTAGTCTTAGTGAAAGCTGGGCTGCTGAATGTTAGTGGTGGTGGAAGCTGGGCTGCTGAATGTTAGCGCTGGTGAAAGCTGGGCTGCTGAATGTTAGTGCTGGTGAAAGCTGGGCTGCTGAATGTTAGTATTAGTGAAAGCTGGGCTGCTGAATGTTAGTGGTGGTGAAAGCTGGGCTGCTGAATGTTGGTGGTGGTGAAAGCTGGGCTGCTGAATGTTAGTGCTGGTGAAAGCTGGGCTGCTGAATGTTAGTGCTGGTGAAAGCTGGGCTGCTGAATGTTAGTCTTAGTGAAAGCTGGGCTGCTGAATGTTAGTCTTAGTGAAAGCTGGGCTGCTGAATGTTAGTCTTAGTGAAAGCTGGGCTGCTGAATGTTGGTGGTGGTGAAAGCTGGGCTGCTGAATGTTAGTGCTGGTGAAAGCTGGGCTGCTGAATGTTAGTCTTAGTGAAAGCTGGGCTGCTGAATGTTAGTGGTGGTGAAAGCTGGGCTGCTGAATGTTAGTCTTAGTGAAAGCTGGGCTGCTGAATGTTAGTGGTGGTGAAAGCTGGGCTGCTGAATGTTAGTATTAGTGAAAGCTGGGCTGCTGAATGTTAGTCTTAGTGAAAGCTGGGCTGCTGAATGTTAGTGGTGGTGGAAGCTGGGCTGCTGAATGTTAGCGCTGGTGAAAGCTGGGCTGCTGAATGTTAGTCTTAGTGAAAGCTGGGCTGCTGAATGTTAGTGCTGGTGAAAGCTGGGCTGCTGAATGTTAGTATTAGTGAAAGCTGGGCTGCTGAATGTTAGTGCTGGTGAAAGCTGGGCTGCTGAATGTTAGTCTTAGTGAAAGCTGGGCTGCTGAATGTTAGTGGTGGTGAAAGCTGGGCTGCTGAATGTTAGTCTTAGTGAAAGCTGGGCTGCTGAATGTTAGTGGTGGTGGAAGCTGGGCTGCTGAATGTTAGTCTTAGTGAAAGCTGGGCTGCTGAATGTTAGTGGTGGTGAAAGCTGGGCTGCTGAATGTTAGTCTTAGTGAAAGCTGGGCTGCTGAATGTTAGTGGTGGTGAAAGCTGGGCTGCTGAATGTTAGTCTTAGTGAAAGCTGGGCTGCTGAATGTTGGTGGTGGTGGAAGCTTTTCCCCTCTAAATGAGATAAATGATCCATGTTGACAACTGTGTGTGTGTGTGTGTGTGTGTGTGTGTGTGTGTGTGTGTGTGTGTGAGCAGGACTTCGACTCACACAACCTGGCCAGTTCGAAGAAGAGCATCATGGCGCTCTCTGATGGAGGGAAGCTCTTCCGCACTGAGCTGGAGATCGTCCTGTGCAAGGAGCCATCACTCTGAATCCTGTCCTTTAACCACCTTTCCCTGACCCCAGACCTGAGTGTGAAATGGCTACAGACCCCACTCTCAAACTCCACCACTGCCGGAGGATAACAGCTATAATAACGTCCTGTCTATCAGCAGAGATTATCTTAGTATGATGATTATGATATTAATCCTAATATAAATGGTTTAAACAGGTTTTCATGAATTAGCTATTAATGCTGCCGTAGCTAAGCTAAGCATAGCAAAACGTTCCCTACAAATACCTCCACAATCATTTTGTTGACTTAACACTAGCTTATTTTACTGCTAGCTAGGTTAATATTAGCCAGATAGCTGTGGGTCACAAACGTTCAATCACTTCTGCTTATTATATTCACCTTATTTGGCCACGCCCACTTTCAAGAGACTGTTTCTTCCACTTTTCGGTAAAATTTCCGGTCATTGCCACGGCTAATGCTGTGGACCCTGATCATAAATGAGCTAGCTATGCTAACCCAACTTTCCAACAGGCTATTTGCTATTAGCTTTCCTACACAGCATAAACTGATTGGAGTGACAGTGTTGTGAGGAACCATACAACTTGTATCCACCACACTTGGTTATAAAGCTCTGGTGAAGCTCTGGTGAAGCTCTGGAGACATCAAGTGCTTGTGAGGCTGTCAGTGAAGACGTTAGCCTAGGAGCTAATCTAAGAGCCTCACCAGTACTCAATGTGTCCAGAGCTTCACCAGAGCTTCATAACCAAGTGTGGTGGATACAACCAACACCTGAACATCCTCACCTGGAGAAATGGCTTGGCTATAAAGCTTCAGGGTAGCGGGGAAGCTTCGGGTGCTTGTGAGCCTGTCAGTTAGGACGTTAGCCTAAGAGCTAATCTAAGGGCCTCACAAGCACCCGAAGCTTTATAGCTGAGCCGTAGAGTCCGTAACGCGAAGTCCTCCTCCTCCTCCAGTTACTGTGACTCTCTCTAACTGAGCGTATTGCTCTACTGCTAGCTTAGCTCGTAGCATTGTTGTAGCATTGTTTATATTTCTTATAGACTAAAGCTGTTCAGATCCAGAGCTACAGAATGAGGCCTGTATGGCCTGGGGAGTGAGACCAGCCGATCCTGGTGGTCCGTTGGAGTGGCGCAGTGTGAGAGTGGCGACTGCAGCCTTATTATTGACCAAATTAGCTTCCTTCTGATTTCTGACCCCTGATTCCCCTGGCCTGGACCCAACAGAACCAATGAATCCAAAGTTAATGATGCTGATCTCTGTGGCTTTCCCCCTCGCCTTCCTGACCGTGTTCTGCTTCGATAGCTGGTGTCTTTTCCTCTTTGTCTGACTGTGGTAGTCTGAGATTGGATATGCTGTGCTGATCACGTTCTTCTGTGTAAATCAGACTGTAATTAAAGCTCCTCTGTTAGTTCTCTGTTGTGTTCCTCATATTTCCACCGTTGCTTCCAGTCGTGGTGCTGTGCTGTATTGCTAACACTGAGAGCTTTGCTGAACACCAATAAACACCAGAGGAGAAACCTTCTAATGCGTCCTTTCTTTGTATATACACATTATGTATATATATATATATATATACATATTCAATCAAGAGCAATTCAGCTGTAATCCAGAGGATGAGGAGGATTATTTATGTTATGATATTCAGTCCCTTGATATGTACATTTATTTACATATATATTATGTTATATTACATTTATATATATATATATATATATATATATACTGCACTTCTTATAACAAATTACACACTATATTGCCAAAAGTATTCACTCACCCAACCATCATTGAATTCAGGTGTTCCAATCAATTCCATGGCCACAGGTGTATAAACCCAAGCAGCTAGGCCTGCAGACTGCTTCTACAGACATTTGTGAAAGAATGGGTGAACTCCAGCGTGGCACCGTGACACGATGCCACCTGTGCCACAAGTCCAGTCGTGAACTTTCCTCAACATCAATGTCTGACCAAAAATTCTCATCATAAACACACTCCTAAATTGTGTTGAAAGCCTTCCCAGAAGAGTTGAAGCTGTTATAGCTGCAAAGGGAGGCGGGCAGGTGAGCGAATACTTTTGGCAACACAGTGTAGCTTTATATTTGAGTTAAAAAACATTCAGGATTATGAGGGAAGCAAATTTACTGCATTTCTATTGATCCATTTATCACGAAACTCTGATACAATGTAAAGAACAACACTGACATGATGTTAAAATAAATAAATAAATATATATATATTTTTAAAAACCCAGTAAAAATACATTTAAATAAGTTTTTAGGATAACAAAATACACAAATCAGTCCCAAGACTAAGTGGAGGAAATATTCTGATCAGTCAATAATCAGATCAGTGTCCCACACAGTTCCAGCCTATTGCTCAGAGCTGCAGGACTGAAGAGTGAATCAGTGGGTCAGTTTTAAGGAGCTGACTCGATTTTACTGATGTATTTTTTATATTGTGGTGAAACTAAAAGCCAGAAGGAGCCGATCTGGTCATACAGGCTATTGACGTTATTTACTGCTCTCTGTAAATGAGGGTATATTAATGTATAAATGTAGCTGCATGGTTTAAAGGGTATTTAAGCCCCTCCCACCCTTTCACACACACTAACTACCAACCCAGGCCTACTTGAAGCCCACTCATTGAAGGTGACCCATGTGAAGGTTTAGCTGGTCTAAGAACATGGCCAAACTGACCAAGTCTGACGAGCCTGACCACATTGGTTCCCCAGTATGACCAGCTTGACCAACTCATGAAAACATTGCCAATGCTGGTTAACTAGGGTGTGACCAGCTTTTCAGCCACCTTAGCCATTAAACACCAGCGTAGACCGTCTGACCAACCGTCTGACCAGCCGTCTACAGGAGCGGAAGCAGGTCCTCAGCTGGATTTGTAATCAGGGCAGGCTTTTGCTAAATGGCCTACGGAAGGTTTTCTACGCTGAGTTTAGTCCAGACTTTTCAACGGCTGATAACAGAACTCCATTAGCTGAATGTAGAGGAGCGGCTGCTCCGGCTCCATGTGCTGCATTTTCTCCTGAGATAACAACAAAAAAGCACCTTCTGCAGAACCAGGAGAGCTTTATCTCCAGGAGCACCCAGGCTTGTGCGATTCTAATGGAGAAAAGTGTGTTCTGGACAGCGAAGCACGTACGGCACCCTAACACACTCTGCAGTCTTTATCTTCAGCCTCCAGTGCTTCTGAAGAACACAGTGAGTGTTAAGGGTTTAGCAGACTGTGGCTTTTCCTGTAGATCACACCTGCCCACCTTCTTCATTCACCAAATTAGCTTCTTGTAATCTAAGGAGATTCTCACTCTACCCCAGTGTAGTTCATCAGCCTGTTAGTGAACAGTTCTACACACAGCGTGTCTAGGCCCTGTAGAGAAGTACTGCCAATAGAATAGGACTCTCTGGAGCAGCTCCACATCATTGGCCTATCAGCACCATGCTGCCTAATAATGCCAGGCGTGGGCTAGAGGGGTATAAAGCCCCCCAGCATTGAGGAGCTGTGGAGCAGTGGAGGAACTGTGTTCTCTGGAATGATGGTGGAGGAGCTCCATCCAGTACTTTTGGGAGGAGGTAGGGAGTTCTCTGTTCTCTGAAGATGCTCTACCTTAAAGCCCAGTGTGTGACGGTTCAGTGCTGGGACAGATATGCAGATATTAATATGAACATCGTAGTGAAAAAAAAAACTCTAGTCAGTCAGAAGGAGACTCTCTCTCTCTCTCTCTCTCTCTCTCTCTCTCTCTCTCTGCTGTACTACACGCAATCCGAGAGCAACATCAATTAAACATCAGCAGGACATTCATCTTTCAGTAGTGTTTAAAACACACAGCTGGGGGACGAGCAAACCCCCACCCAGAATCAGAGAGTGCACTCTAACATGAAGGAGAGAGAGAGAGAGAGAGAATGGTGGAGATAGAGAGAGCCCCCCAGTGGTCAATATGGTGAACTGCAAGGCCTTTAATTTCAACAGTGCTGCAGAGTCAGCAGATCCAGACTGAGCCTCTGACTGAGACTTTTTATTGCAGATCTTCTCTTGGAATAAACATTTTGGGGAGTGAAAATAAACAGATCATTTTCTAAAAAAACACAATTTATTAAAATGTCATTGGTTTTGTTAAACACTCTTTATATCATATGAATATTTCAATGAACATAATTACATTCAATTAATTACATTTTATGTCATATATTTCATTTGTTTACATTTATTTATTACGTTATTCCATTATTTATTTATTATGTATTTATTATTTATCAGTTATCATAACAAATAAGTGATTATTGATTAGTTTTAAGTGTGTAAAGACCCCCCTGATCAGCCCCTTTTAAACCCTTGCAGCCTAGCGCCCTTTTACATGAGCACTTCAGTGAACGTCACAGAACATAAGGCCTAGTCCCCGAGACCAGAGTCCACAAATACAGAGATTTGGATCGGGCATCTCTCAGCCTGTTAGATTCAGCTCTTCTCTTTGTCCTGACTGACCACTTTGATCAGGTCACCCCGGACCCCTGTGACGAGTGTATAACAGATAACAGGTCATCTCCAACCACAGCAGACCATCTCAAAGGTCAATAACGCCTGTTTGTCGCAAATGTGAGCGTCTGTGTGTTTTTCACTTCTGCTTTTCAGTTTAAGGAACCCGGTTCTGACAGTGCTGCTAACAGTGACGGCGGTTGTTGAAGTCAGTGATTTCAGCAGTGTGATAGTCTCGGGGGCTGGGGGGCTGGGGGGGTGGAGGGGTACACAGTGTGCCGGCTCTGCTGTTCTGTAGTTTTGTGACTGTCAGCAAATTCAGTTTCCACTTTTCACTTCACTTATTTAACGAGACACACTCACTCCTGTGATCCTGCTCACTCTCCAGGCCCAAGCACTCCCTGATCAGTGCACTACATGGCAGGAAAAGTACACCAATTAGCCATAACATTAAAACCACTGACCGTTAAAGTGAATAACCCTGATTATCTTCATCTACAGCAGCTACTGGATAATGTTAGGCAGCAGGTGAACAGTCAGTTCTTGAAGGTGACTGGTCAGAACATCTCCAAAATATCAGACATGTCTATTGGGGTATTCTGGGTATGTAGTGGTCAGCACCTACAAAAAGGTCATGGGTGCCCAAGGCATATTGATGCTGATGGCGGTCCCACCTCACAGCTTACAGCACTTAGTGTTAGTCTTGGCACCCAAGACCACAGCTGGACACCTTCAGAGGTCTTGTGGAGTCCATGCTTCTTCGGGTCAGAGCTGCTTTGGCCGGCAACACAATATCAGGCAGGTGGTTTAATGTTGTGGCTGACTGGTGTGTAACACTGGTGTGTAACACTGGTGTGTAAGGGCCATTTAATCATCTATCAGCTTCTGTATCATCATCCTCCAAACTGATCCAGGCTCCAGCTGGAGGAAAGACTACAGTGCCCATAATGCTTCCAGGGGTGATCACATGGAGGTCACATGCTGGTGTTGCTGTCTCAGCAGCAGGAGGTGAGGTCCAGCCTGAGGATGGTGACTTGTTCTGTGGGAACAAAAGGGCTCAAACCCGACCAGTAACCCGGTCTGTGCTGCTGTTAGCCTCTTCACCTCTCTACGGAACCGGGCAGACAGGAGCTGAGCAGGTCGGTACGTTGGTTTGGGTTGTAAAATGACGCGGGAGACAGAACCGGTGGGCCCGGCAGGGAAACACTGGGGCTACTGCAGTGCTGTTGAACTGGGTGGCTCGGATCTGAGATCATGCTGGTAACTGGACCTGGTTCTGTATAGAAGGCTGGACAATATGAGCTCGTTTAGGTGCCTGTAATAAACCCTGGGCGGAGAAGCTGCTTACACGGACCTGATGAAGCCTAGTTTAGATTAGCTACAGTAAAATGAATGAATAATAAAGTCAGTGCTGATTCGGAACAGTTCCTTAAAGTCCAGATTTTCATATTATCTCCGGACACAGTTCCGACTCTGCCCCTGTTATTGTTGTTTTCGCCTTATTTCCACACCTCCTTTACATTTACTTTAACATCTACTCTTTTACATTGTTTAAACATCTCTTCTACCCATTACGGATCAACTAGCGTTATTATATTTCTATATTTTTGTATTTTAAACGTTTGTTTTTCCTCTTTAGCTCGGTTCGAATTGTTTGGGTTACAAAACGGAAGTTGTAGTTTTCCCAGACGCGCGGCAGAACCGCCGGCAGAGCTGAACAAGCGTCTTAAGGAACTACAACTCCCATGATGCTTTGCTTTTTAGGCGCAGGCTATTTGATAGCTGATCAACCACAGGAGAGAGTTTACAGCTAAGCGGCTAAGCTAAAGCTGTTTAAAACAAAATTACGCAAACAGAAACCACTTAAACCGATTATATAACAGTTATAAGCGCGATCAGAGCGGGTTTGAGCATTTTATATCTTACGGGCCATTTGGGAATTAGGTATTGCTAAAGTAGCTAGCTGGCTAATTAGCTAGTAGTGTGTATGAACATTTACAATAAAATCATTTACTCTTTAAAATCCGGTAATATTACAAAAACACTCAGAAACTAGCTATATATTGTGATTTTAGGCCTTAGTTTGTTAGCCTAACCATTTGCTTAAATGAAGCCTTTCTGTTTAGAGGAAGCTCAGTGTTTACAATGTCCATCCATTACCAAGACAGTCTCTTTGACTAATTACATATATATATATATAATAAATATAATAAATATATATATAAACAGTGCTAAATATGACCCAAGAGAAAGCCATTCAGGTTGGAGGAAGTTGGATTACTCAACAACTAGTGGGGTGCAGAAGCTATAGGGCAATGCAGGGGGCATGGAGCCATCTGAGCTTTAACCCAGTGTTCCTCTGACTGCCTTCTTACCAGCATATCCACACCTTTACTGATCAGCAGCACATTCTGACCACTACCTTCATTTGGGTTTATTTATTTATAATGTTATATAGAGTTAATTACAGGTAGACACTCTCACTGACCGCTGACTTTATGTTAATTTGGGTTTATTCTAATGTTATATAGAGTTAATTACAGGTAGACACTCTCACTGACCACTGACTTTATGTTTATTTGGGTTTATTCTAATGTTATATAGAGTTAATTACAGGTAGACACTCACTGACCACTGACTTTATGTTTATTTGGGTTTATTCTAATGTTATATAGAGTTATTTACAGGTAGACACCCTCACTGACCACTGGCTTTATGTTTATTTGGGTTTATTCTAATGTTATATAGAGTTAATTACAGGTAGACACCCTCACTGACCACTGGCTTTATGTTTATTTGGGTTTATTCTAATGTTATATAGAGTTAATTACAGGTAGACACCCTCACTGACCACTGACTTTATGTTTATTTGGGTTTATTCTAATGTTATATAGAGTTAATTACAGGTAGACACTCTCACTGACCACTGACTTTATGTTTATTTGGGTTTATTCTAATGTTATATAGAGTTAATTACAGGTAGACACCCTCACTGACCACTGGCTTTATGTTTATTTGGGTTTATTCTAATGTTATATAGAGTTAATTACAGGTAGACACCCTCACTGACCACTGGCTTTATGTTTATTTGGGTTTATTCTAATGTTATATAGAGTTATTTACAGGTAGACGCTCTCACTGACCACTGACTTTATGTTTATTTGGGTTTATTCTAATGTTATATAGAGTTAATTACAGGTAGACGCTCTCACTGACCACTGACTTTCTGTTTATTAAGGTTTATTCTAATGATACATTGATAAAAGTTAATTACAGGTAGACACAGAATTGTTTGTCTAAACTGCTGGTTTCTGTTTCTGTCTTCTTTTGTAGGCCCCGCTCTCACCAAGCTCTGACTGCGGCCTCTTCCCCTGTCACACCATAGAACTGTGTGTGTGTGTGTGTGTGTGTTTGCTTGTTTCTGTCTATGTCTTGTGACGCTTCATGGCGTTTTTTGGCCTCCATGTGAAAATGTCCTGAGTGACATCTGTGTCTGACCAGACTGACCCCGAGTCGTCACTCCTCGCCACTGTTGCGTGTGTGTGAGCTTGTTCTCGTAAGTGTGTGTACGCGAAAACTGAGTGGAATGTCTCGTTTGAATATGGCCGTGAACAGCGATGCTGGGGATTGGGGGTACAGTGAAGATGCTGGCGAGCGGGCGTGGCTGTTGCAGAGCCCCAGTGTGGACTCCATTCAGGCTCCCAGCCAATCACAGCAGTGCAGGGGAGGCACTTCAACGTTTGCTGCCGTGTTTATAGTGGTGAATGCTGCTTTGGGGGCGGGGCTTCTCAACTTCCCTGCTGCGTTTAACATGGCCGGAGGAGTGACGGCCGGAGTGGTGCTGCAGATGGTGAGATATATGTATACGTATGTGTACCAAAAGTATTAGGACAGCAAAGCCAACTGTTTTATTTTTGCTGTGAAAGACCTTTGAGCCCCTGACACTACCTCCACCGTGCTTGACAGATGAGCAGTTTTGAAATGCAATTAGTGAGTGCTGTTAGAGCTATTAGAGTGCTGTTTACATTTACATTTACACTAACAATAACTCTGTTTATTTATTAATGTATAATAACAAAGACTTTTAATCATTTTTTATTATTACTATAATTATTTTGTTGCAGTGTATGTTGATCTTCATCATCACAGGCTTGGTGATCCTGGCTTACTGTTCTCAGGTAAGAAGCTCTACTATGCACCATATGCTGCACCATACTTTACTCATTCACTCACACACACACATTTTTACCATTGTGTTTTTGTTTGATTAGGTCAGCAACGAGAGCACGTATCAGGAGGTGGTGCGTGCGGTGTGTGGGAAGGTTCTGGGGGTTATATGTGAGATCGCCATCGCTGTCTACACCTTCGGCACCTGCATAGCCTTCCTCATCATCATCGGAGATCAGCTGGACAAGTGTGAGTGGCTTGATGCACATACACACACAAGTCTAGACCCCTGTTTCAAGTCTGAATCTGTGGTGCTTGACTGGTTGCAATGATTGATTGATTGATTACCCAAATGCTAAGCATCACCACTGCAATTTTAATCTGCTAAATTAAATTGCACTTGTAAGAAGACTGCATACACAGGCCTCTCTCCAGAACTGCTGTGTAACTGCAGAACCCATAGAGTCATATTAGTGTAAAACCCTGTAGTATTACTCTACCGCCTCAGCCCACATGCTGCTCTACCTTCAGATCAAGCTTCTGGAGCTTCTCTCAGACTGTCCAGAAATGCATGTGTACAGCTGTCCATGAGGGGGCGCTCAAAGCCTGATTAGTATTTGCAGCAGTGCAGTAAAAGTTAATTACTCTCCCTAACAGTAGGGGGAGCCCACAAGCAAAAAAAAAAAAAAAAGTTTGTCACATAATACTGCTTTAATTTGCTCCGGCCCGTAGCTTAACAGTAAAGGTACCTGAACTGAGCTCAGGTGAGAATTATGGACAATTCTTTCATTTATTTTTCTGTGGACAGTGATTGGAGCGATGACCCACGAATCTGAGGCAGCGGTGAGCTCTCATTGGTTCACAGACCGCAGGTTTACCATCACGGTCACCTCTGTGCTCATCATACTTCCACTGTCCATTCCTAAAGAAATCGGCTTCCAGAAATACGCCAGGTGATCCACATCTCACACACTGCACTGATTCACACTTTTACATTTGGTTTCTTATTGGACTAAAAGCTTGAATAAAAAGAAGAATCAGCAAATACAAGCTTAAGGTGTCATGCAAAAACCTGCCATCTCCAAAACAGCAGCTTTACAAACAAAGACAAAACCTTCTGAACTTTCAATGGAAGTCGATGTCATTTTACAGCATTTCTATTGGTTGAAATTCTAATACTGTATAAAGAACCACTCCAGATTCATATTATGGAGAAAAGTGAAAAACAGAATAAAATGGAGATACAAGGTTTATGCATGACTGTGACGGTATGTTATGTAGAGGTGGGACTAATGATTATATACGTACAGACCTGCCGCAGTTTTTATTTGCTGAATTATGTGTCTGAATTTGATTAAATAATGTGGTGTTTTTTGCTGCTATCAGTGGGTGTTTTTAATGTGTTTGTTCTGATTGGTTGACTCGTAGCACATTGAGTGTGATTGGCACCTGGTACGTGACCATCATTATCATCATCAAATACTTCTGGCCTGATAAAAATATTTCTCCAGGAGACATCCCAACCAGGTCTGCACTGCGTTTCCTGTTCTGTAAAATACTACATGTAATGTAATGTAATTGTATATGTAATAAACATAAACAACAAACATACACAACATAAATATATATATACATACACACAATATGTACAGTGTATGTATGTATGTATGTATGTATGTGTGTATGTATGTATGTGTGTGTGTATGTATGTGTGTCTGTGTATACTGTGTATATACACTGGAACTGTATATATCTCAGTATTGGTGGAAATGAAGGGTCATGGTCAGCAGATCATTACTGTAATTAAAACTGGTGTGTTTTGCAGCCCTGCATCCTGGACTGATGTTTTCAACGCCATGCCAACAATCTGCTTTGGCTTCCAGGTGTGTGTTTATGTATGTGTGTGTGTGTGTGTGTGTGTGTGTGTGTGTGTGTGTGAGAGAGAGATTGAGTGCATAATGGAATCATGAACTTGACCAATATTGTGATTCTTTAAATGACAGTATTTACACTGTGTGCTGTTTCACTCAGTAGTGGAGTAGTGGTTATGTTCTTTTAGCTTTTTGAGAGTTTTGCCTAGAAATAGCCAAGAGGTTTTATTCTGGTCAGTCTGAGAACATGTTATATTAAATATTCTGAATATAACTGATTGTATAAATAAGGAGTATTGATAAACTGATCAATAAACTCTCTCTTGCGCTCTTGTTCTCTCAGTGTCATGTCAGCAGTGTTCCAGTGTTTAATAGCATGAAGAAAGCTGAGATTCGGCCGTGGGGAGGCGTGGTGACAATCGGCATGATCATCTGCCTGTTTGTCTACACAGGCACAGGTGTGTGTGTGTGTGTGTGTGTGTGTGTGTGTGTGTGTGTGTGTGTGTGTGTGTGTGTGTGTGTGTGTGTGTGTGTGTGAGAGAGACAGAGAGAGAGAGAGACAGAGAGAGAGAGAGACAGAGAGAGAGAGAGAGAGAGAGACAGAGAGACAGACTGAGTAAGTGTGTGCGTGTGCGACTGAGTAAGTGTGTATGACTGGCCGTGGTTGTTAGAAATGCAGGATTAAGGGGATCTATTAGATCCTTTAGATGTAAGGGTCAGTTTTCAGGACAGGGAAAAAGGGGAGGGAGGGAGAGAGGGGGAGGGAGGGAGGGAGAGAGAGAGGGAGGGAGAGGGAGAGAGAGAGAGAGAGAGAGAGAGATTGATTGATTGATTGATTGATTGATTGATAATGTATATAGAAAACAATATGCAGTGAATATTGAATCATTCATAGCGGATCCTGAATCATTCGGAATTGGTGTCTCTGTAGGTGTGAGTGGTTTCCTGTCCTTTGGTTCGAATGTCAGTCAGGATGTCCTGATGTCGTATCCGTCAGATGATGTCGCTGTGGCCATCGCCAGAGCCTTCATCATCATCTGCGTGGTGACGTCCTATCCCATACTGCACTTCTGTGGAAGGTAACACGATGGAAAGCCACTTTTTATCTGATTGTCTGTGGGGCTGTGAAAGGCGCCTCTGTGTGATTTACAGGCAAAAAAATAATTAATATAAATAATTTAAATAAATAAAAATAAAGGAGCACTTATAAATGTTCACCAAACACTTCAGTCGAATTGTATGTTGATTAAATCAGAACTGAATTGAGTTCTTAACACCCCTTGTTTGTGTGCGTCTGTGTGTGTGTGTGTGCGCGCTGCAGGGCAGTGATAGAGGGTCTGTGGCTGCGGTTTAAAGGTGAGGAGGTGGACACAGATGTGACGCGAGAGCGCAGACGGCGGGTGCTGCAAACAATCGTCTGGTTCTCCTTCACACTCCTCCTCGCTCTCTTCATCCCCGACATCGGGCGAGTCATATCGCTCATCGGGGGCCTCGCCGCCTGCTTCATCTTCGTCTTTCCAGGTATGCTGTTCTGACCGCCCTAAAGCAGCTCAACAACTGATCACTCATTTTACTTACTGTTCTGCATTTGTCTTGAGTCTTATCCTAACTCTTATCTTCTGCATTTTTAATATTTACAGACAGTATGTGTTGTCAAAGGCATGCAAGAACCTTGTATCTCCATTTTTGCTGTTTCTCTTTTCTCCATAATGTAAAACTGGCTGTTTTTCTTTATACTGTATCAGAATTTCATGATGAACGGGCCAGTAGAAACGCTCTGAAATGACTTGGAGTAAAAAATGTTTACATTTACATTACATTTACTGCATTTAGCCAACGCTCTTCTCCAGAGCGACTTACAAGGTTACTGGTATTACAGAGGAGGGCCAATGTAGTGATGGGAGTCTTACCCAAGGACTCTTATTGGTGTAGCGCAGCATAACCACCCAGACCAGGAATCGAACCCCAGTCTCCCATTAGTCTCCCATTGTGGTGTGGTAGCTTACTGGCAGGTAGTGGTGTTATCTGTTGCACCACACCAACCACTGCTTCTATTAAACTTCTGTTAAAGTTTTTTCCTTCACCTGTAAAGCTGCTGTTTTGGAGATACAAGGTTTTTGCCTGAAAGCAGTGATGTATATATTTCACACTCTGGAGGGAAGATGATTCCCGTCTGCTCTTTCCTTTCTGTTCGTCAGGTTTGTGTTTAATTCAGGCTAAACTCTCGGAGCATGACGTTCATTCCGCCAGGTAAATACACTGTGCTCTTTTTAATTAGCATTAATTAATAATCATTAATTAAACACTTCCTAAATGCACTTGAACGGTCAGTAGTTACGTTACTCTCTGATTTTCTCCATAGCTGGAAAGGACTGGTGGCTTACGGGGTCGTCATGGTTACAATCGGAGCCTTCATCTTTGGCCAGACCACAACAAACGCCATCTACAAAGACATCATCAACCACGCAGACAGCTAATGTCCAGACAGTCTTGGTCACCGACCGATTGAAAGGCGGAGACGAAGCTGAAACACACCCGTGGACTGACCGCGCGTCCGTGCACTGACCTCAATCTTCACAGTCATTTAAATCTGCAATTGTAAAAAAAACACTCAGATCAAACACACAAGCTTCTGCGTCCAGACCTCCTTAATCAGGCCGAGAGCCAATCAGCATGCAGCATGAACTCTCCTATTGTTGTAGCTGTGAGTGAATGGGACACCACTGCGTAACACACTACACGCTTTGTGTGTGCGGTTATTTCCCCCAATCAGAAACTAGAAACACTATTTTAAGTGTGCGGGCCAATTAGATTTTTATTAAAGAGGAATTCCACCAATTTTTCTAAATTCTCTGCATAATTCAGAGTGAGAGCTGAGCTCAGTCAGAGTCGGGGGTTCAGTGTGAAACTGAGCTTCACTGTAGAGAAACTGACCCACTCTGACCTCTGTACAGTGGAGGTGAATGGTACAAGGCATCGTTGCCATGACTACAACACTGATACAGCCCATAATTTATCTCCTATCCAAACCCACCAGTGAAGCTACACGAGTCTTCTGAGTTTTATATGGAATCATGATGATGATGATGATGATGATGAAGGTAAAATAGTGAATAGAGAATCTGAACTAATGCAGTTCTCTTTAGGGACTACTTTCTGTAGCTGCACTACACCCTGCAGCATGTATCCCTCCACCATTTTAATGATCTGGTTCTAAAAGCAGGTTCTAGAGCCGAGCTCTTCTCAGAACTCTGGTAGAACAGTGTCTCAGGCATCAGGCAGCGTCTTCATCACCATTAGGTGAAGAACTTTCTGTGAGGAGCTTCAGTTTATTAGAGCTTCAGACGTCTGCTTCCCTTCACCTCCACTGTAGAACAGCTCTGACTGGGGGAGGTTATCTAGAACCGAGCGTTTCACACCAAACCCACTCTGAATGAGTCTGCTTGCTTCAGATTTTTTATGCAGTCATTTGGGGAAAAAGGTGGAATTTCTGTTTAATTGAAGGATTTTTCATTTTATCAGATTTTTTTCATTTCCTGGTGTTTTTGTGTTCCAGACTTGAAGCCAAACTATTTTCTTGTGGAATAATTTTACTTGAATTTAATTCTGACTTGAATCGAACAAAAATGGGACTCTTTCCTCAGTAGCCTCAGCTGGTAAATGGATTGAAATGAGAACAAAATTAGCTGCACAAGTTAAATTAGTTTTATAATGTTATGAGTTATTTTAATTTTTACTGTAAGGTGATTTGCTGCTCTGTGAAAGTGAATGTGACGAGTGCTGTTTCAGTCTTAAAGGGACGTTCCATCTAGACTAGGAAAACCCCCTTCTGATGATGTGCCTTGAAGATGGGCGGAGCTTATGTAAGATTCTAGCTGTTTAAGGGTGGATTTGGGAGGCGGGCTTTATATTAGTGTTTTTCTATAACACAGGCTCCTCCCACCTTCAGGGTGTGTCCTCAGCAGAGGGGGGGGATTGCTGCCCGGAGTGCTCCCTTAAATCTCAGTCCCTTCCCTGGGTCTCAGATCCCTGTCGGTCACTTTATTTCTGTAGTGATTAACTCTACTAGTCTCGGACTGGCTGTGTTTAAACCGCTCGGGTGAATTCGTCTCTCAGTGATTCGTGTCAAACTCAGTACATGTTCAAGGTTTACAGGTTTTTGTTTGTTTGTTTTTGTGATTCTGACTCTGTGAGTTTTGTTTATGATCAGTAAAGGGAATTGATGCAGTCTAATATGTATTGTTTGACTTTTCAGCACCACACCAAGGCCTGAAAAACTGATATTCCATATTTTACAATAATTAACCCATTAAAATCTGATGACTAAATTCTGTTTGATGACAAAAATGCTACAGAACTTGTTGAACTGTGTTTTAATTATATGTAACTTTGACACTTTTTATTCAGTTGGGTTCTTCCACGGTTTTAAAAACCAACAGTCCCATGTGACCAAAGTTAAATGTTAAATTAATGACTCCCAGCTTGAAAATATTCTTCAGACAAGATTATTAAATTAAATGATTATGTATATTAAAGGGCCCATATTATACATTTGTTTTGTGGGTTTCTATTTTTTTTTCTTTTTTTGGTTAGTCTACTGAACATAGTCAAAAATAATTTGGTACACTTTTCATTTTAATATTTGGGATATCAATTATAATAATTATAATAATTCAATGGAAGTAATGAATATAGTTGATATATACACTATTTCAGTATATTCAAAAAATGACCTGTTCTGATTGGCTGCCATTCAGAAACCACCCTGAACCTGATCATAAATGGGTGGGGCAAGCTTCTGTAGTCTGAGTGGGTGGGGATATGTAAATATGTGTAGATTTTTATGACCTCACAAAAACAATGACTACAAGACGGGCTGTTAGAGGGTTTAAAACTTGACTTAAAACTTTAAAAAGTGTTTGTAATTAAATTAAATTAAATTAAATTAAATTAAATCAAATTAAGCTTATAATAAGAAACACTTATTTTTGACATTATTAATGACACCGTTATTAAGTTATCACCGCTGATATTCAGTAGTACTCGGGCTGGCCTGCAGGGGGCAGCGATGCTCAGCTGTCATGAAGCTGCGGTCCGTAAAGAAGAAACCGTGGCAAGATGGCAGCCCGCATGGTGTTGAGAACGGTTTTCCAACAAACACGTAAATATTAACAACAGTAAACAATTTAAACATTTATAACACACTTATCTTAAAGAATACACCCGGTTTAACCAGTGCGGGGTGTTTTATTGAGGAAATGCGGGCTTGTGGTGAAGCGCAGCGGTTTGTCATTGAGCGCTGTTGCTTAATGTGGCTCCTGCTGCTTTAGGTTTTAAACATTTGTTTGTTTGTTTGTTTGTTTGTTTGTTTGTGGCTCAGGCAGAGTTTCGACAGGTTGTTTATGTAACTGTTATTCTGTTACATAAATATATCGGGCAGAATTGTAAGTTGTGTTGGCTTGTATTGCATCTCTCCGGTCCACCTTAAATAGCGCCGCAGCCGCAGCCGCAGCCGCAGCCGCCGCCGCCAGACTGTAACTGTGCGCTGCTTAAGGTGGACCGGAGAATTAGAAAAAGAAGCCAAATGAAGCCTCGTTATCAAGTCTAAATAACTGCAGAGTGAATTAAAAACATCTAAATACACAAATTCTACTGTGAAGCAAGTCAACATGTTATTTAGCTGAAATATGATTGTTATAAATCACTGGTTCTGTGTCCTGGGCCAGGCAACATGGGCCACCCCTGCTCTTACTGTGGCTACTGATCAGTACATTAAGAGCCAAATTAATAAATGTAGTTTTGTATGTGTGTGTGTGTTATATAATTATTTTGGATGATTTAATACAATAGACAGCTTTATAATTCAGTGATAACCTGATAAATAAATAAATAAATACATAAATAAATGATTTTAAGGGGCAGTGGTGGCTCAGCAGTTAGAGCTCCGGGCTGTTGATAACAGGGTTGTGGGTTCGATTCCCGGGCTCGGCAAGCTGCGGACCTTGAGCAAGGCCCTGTACCCTCTCTGCTCCCCGGGCGCTGGAGTTGGCTGCCCACTGCTCTGGGTGTGTGTACTCACTGCCCCTAGCTCACTAGTGTGTGTGTGTGTGTGTGTGTGTGTGGGTTAAATGGGGAGGACACATTTCGCTGTACAGTGTACCTTACCTTAAATGTGATATGTGGTTCTGTTTCATGCAGGATGTGCAGTTCCTTTCTTCGCACAGTGCCAGAGGCCTAAAAGCACCGTCTTCCCATCGGAGTAAGAGTCCACCTGAATCCTCTAAACCACCGTGTTTGTCTTTCCCGAACTATTTGAATAAAGTGATGCTCAGTACTTTGTTTATTTGGGTTTATTCTAATGTTATATAGAGTTTTGCAGGTAGACACATGTACTCACACAGTCACTGTTATAGCCTGGTTTTGTTGTGTGAGACTGTTGTAATTATGTAATTAAATGCATTTCATTAATTCAACTTCTGTTTTTTTTTCCTGATTTTATATATATATATATTAGTTATGTTCCAGAGACGTCGTTGTCCAGACCGCCGTGGCCTGAGCTGCCATTATTCGACAAAGAGGAGGAGCAGAAGCGACATCAAGGCAGGTTTTGTTTGTGTATTTGTTTCACTGTGGAATCCACTGACAGTACGTGTGTTTAATTAAGCAGATTAAAGCTGTCGCAGTTATTTAACAGTTCTGCTGTGAACCCTTTTTGATATTAAATTGGATGAATTCATTTAGAGGTTGTCAAGCTGAAGGTGTTTTTTTTTGTTTGTTTGTTTTTTTATTTATTTATTTTTAGAATTGTAATGAATTATAAGAATATTTAATTAATTCAGTAAATTAATTCAGATTCAGTAAACTTTGATTCACTGGTATGATTCAGTTCAGCTTCTGTTCAAGTCAAGTCTGTTTGAACATGATTCAGCTGAATTGATAGTTGTGTATACTCATATTTTACTGTATAAATAAATAAGGCGTGTTTTATTAATATAGAAAGTCTTATAAATGTTTTACAGGTTTTATGTAATAAAAGCCAAACATGAATAAATGAATTGATGAAGTCTTTTTGTGATCGTGTTTAAGCTGTAATTGGTTTTGTGTAATTGTGTCCGGTTTCTCCTGTAGCGGTTGTCCAGAAGGTCAACACCCTTATTAAGAACGGAGAATATGGGCGGCTCTTCGCGGTTGTCCACTTCGCCAGCCGTCAGTGGAAAGTGACCAACGAAGATTTGATCCTGATTGAGAACCACATTGAGGCGGAGTGTGGGGATCAGATCGTATTGGAAAAGGTGCAAATCTCACCTTCCTGCTGAAATTCCACTGTACCGGGGTTTTGCCTCATCCTGCTGATGCTAAGTGTGTGTGTGTGTGTGCAGGTGCTGCTGGTTGGAGGAGAGGATTTCACACTAATCGGGAAACCTCTTCTCAGGTATTACTGAATAAATACAGTACAGTGCAGTAGATTTAGCCCCCTGTGTAAATCAGACTGTTAATCTGCTGATCTGCTCAGTAAATCACTGAAATCAGAATAATCACTAATAATATCACTCCTACAGAAAGTGGTGGTGGTTCTCCATCACTGTGTTCATCATTAGAACATCTCCAAAGTTCTCCTCTCTCATGGAGTCTAGTATTATTTAGAGTTCTCCTCAGATCAACACCTGGTTTGGTGGTAAATCAGGGCTTAATGATGGTAAATCAGGTGAGCTGCTGCTGCTGCTGCTGCTGCTGCTGCTGCTGATGGAGTTGAACACATCCTCCACCCTGTGCTGGCTGGACTGGGGGGCGTCCAGGAGAACCCTGGAGGAACCGAGCTCTGTTCTTCAGATTAGCTCACCGACAAGATCTCACTACTTTCTTTCTTCAGAATGAGAAGCTCTTGTTTCTCCTTTTTACTGGATTTATCCTCAGCTGCTTTATCTGATCTGATGAGATCTGGAGCTTCTACTGTAGAACCCTCTCACTGCTGAGAGGTTCATGGTTTAGAGAAGGATTAGGATCAAGAGCCTAAAACCTCTATATGTTAATTATTGTCAATATATTAATGTATCATTATTGTTATTATTGAATTATAGTATTATAGGTTATAATCAGTTCCAACGTGCCAAATTCAGTGAACCCCCACCTTCACGTCAGTGCATCGCCCCACATTCTCACCCCTAATGTTCAGCTGAGGTCTGCAGCACTGCTGAAGTCTGTCTCAGCGTTCTGCACAGGGAGGCTCTGTTCTCTCAGCTTTCACACTGTCTGTCCGTCTGTCTCTGCTGTTTTCACACCCAGCCGCGATCTGGTCAGAGTCGAGGCTACGGTCATCGAGAAGACAGAGTCCTGGCCTATGGTCCAGATGAGGTTCAAGAAGAGACACCGGTTCCAGAAGAAGAGAAGTGAGTAGTTTGGGGTTCAGGTGGTGATTTACTGTGTAATTCTGCCTTCAGGCCTAAAATGGAAATAAAGCCTCACTAAAGGATGTTCCTGCACGCTCTGCCTTAATCACCCACCGGACCTCATAATGAGCCTCAGTCGCGGCTGTCTGCATATTTTATAACTCTACTTGTAATGTGAGGTGAGAGCTGCAGCCTGAAGTGCAGGGTTAAAGCTTTTAATCTGCAGAAAAAAAGAAATAAATGAATAAAAGACCTCGCATTGTGCACTATGTTGCCAGTGTGATCAATCTGATCAATCTGATTTCAGAAGTCACTTTTCATGGAAATATAGATTTTATTTTGTTATATATAATTTTATTTATTTATTTATCTATTTATTTATTTATTTACTTATTTGTTTATAATTTTCTATATATAATAACATATATAATAAATAAGTTTTTGATTAAATGTGAATCGGACAGTTTTGTGTAATGGTGATTTATATAGTAATAATTTACGATAATATAAATATTTTAAACCAAACTAAATTGTTGTTTTAGATATTAGTTAATTCTATATTTTGGGAAAAAAAAATATAAATTATGTACATTTATTTCTTGTTGTTCTTCTTCTTCTTCTTCTTCTTATTATTATTATTACTATTACTATTTTTATTACTTTTTTGTGTTTTTGCAGCTTTATAACTTTATACTGATTATTAGAATCAGTCATACATATTAATGTATTAATATATCTAGTACCAAATTAATTTTCAAACATTTGAAAGTCAGTGTATCTGCAGGTACTTTGGTACAGTAGTCCAGCATCACCTGAACACTCTGCTGTTCTGGAGCTCAGTAAAAACACCAGCTTTAAATATTGACCAGTTGTCTTCCATACAGCTATCATTATACATCCCTAAAATTAATCAAACGCAGGTGTTTCAGCGCAGCCGTCGAAATATTCTGCTGTTGTGTGACGAACAGCAAGCGCCTCATTAAACGTCAGTCTGAAGTTCAGCTGTTCCAATAACAATGAATGATTAGCAGATACTGATCATCACATGTTCCTCAATTTGATTTATTTGATTATATGCATGACTGGACTCAGCACACAAACAACCAACCAACCGTAGTGGTTCATTAGAGCAGTAATTTGCATATTGATGTGTAATCAGTATAGGTCAGTATAAGATCAGTACCAGTCACAGCGCTCTGCCATGTCGGGCTCATGTAATCCACGTCTCCATTCTCCGTGAGAGTGCACGGTTCCACAGCTACCGTCAGGGAGGTTCTCGCTCAGCGAGTGGCCTAAATTCCTGGGCATGCCCAAATGCCAATTACCAGCTAAATATAGTTTTGGTGATTTGCTTGAAGTAAACAGGAACATGGTTTTGCTCCACTAACAGCTTTCACTTTTCTGAGCGTCACCAGCGAGCAGAGCTGGAATTCCAGCAGGAGACTGGGGTGCGTTTGCCCATACTGTTAAACAAATGGACCGCCGAGAGCGTAAGAACTGACGCAAAGCCTCGAACCTCGCTCTCTCTGCGTGTTCCTGTAATGCTGTTGAGTTTCCATCCATATTCCACATGAGGTTAACTCACACATGTGCTGCATAGAGACTTGCTGGTGTCCTGCTTTTGATATGATTACAGTAATGTGTGTGTGTGTGTGTGTGTGTGTGTGTGTGTGTGTGTTTGCAGTCATCATACAGCCACAGACGGTGCTCCGGATCAACACTGTCGAGGTGTCGCCGAGACTAATGTGACCTGCCCCATGCTTGTAAATAAACTGTGTGTGTGTTCCCGTCCGGGGGGTAACTGAAGTTTGAGACCTGTGTATACGTTTAATAAAGCCTTGCTGTGGGAAACTCCTGCTGCCACTGACCCTTTATATGTGAAGGTGCAGACCACCCTGACATCTGCAACGACTCTGCTCCTGAAAGACAGGAGCACCTAGTATTGTTTCATAAATCAGGATTAATAAATACAAATAAAAACCATCATACTGGATATTAATGTTATTAGAGCTTCATACTGGATATTAATGATATTAGAACTTCATACGGGATATTAATGATATTAGAGCTTCATACTGGATATTAATGCTATTAGAACTTCATACTGGATATTAATGTTATTAGAGCTTCATACTGGATATTAATGATATTAGAACTTCATACTGGATATTAACGCTATTAGAGCTTCATACTGGATATTAATGATATTAGAGCTTCATACTGGATATTAATATTAGAGCTTCATACTGGATATTAATGATATTAGAGCTTCATACTGGATATTTATGCTATTAGAGCTTCATACTGGATATTAATGCTATTAGAGCTTCATACTGGATATTAATATCAGTTCAGATTAATACAGATGATTTGCCACTATTGATCATTCTTATGAAACATATTTATAATAAAAGATTAGCTGTGTGTTATTGATATGAACATGTTTCTCAGCTGAAATACTGAAGATGTGATACACACACACACACACAAGGGGGTGGGACTGTGTTTATGTGTGTGTGTGTGTGTGTGTGTGTGTGTGTGTGTGTGTGTGTGTGTGGGCGCTAGGGGGCGGTGTTGTGTGCGTATCCTCAGCGCGCGCGCGCGCACACACACACACTGTAATTATCTGGGGTCTGTCGCTGGCTCTGCAGACGGGGGCTGCTCGGTCTCGGAGCGGGGGGACATGCGGAGGATTAAACTGCCATGAGTTCAAATTTCGCTTTATCGAGAAGTTTAAGGAGGACCGGAAGCTTCCCTTCCGCGAGGACCGTGAGGATAGTCATACTGGGGCAATCAGCAGTGGGCAAAACAGGTAAAACCTCGTTACTCCAGGACCACTGAGAGCTCACACTGTAGGGGGTGTGTGTGTGTGTGTGTGTGCCTAATTAATGCGTTATTACACCCTTTAATGCACAGTGAGGTCTAATCAGCTGTCTGTTTAATTAGGATTCATTAATTCAGTCTTAATTAAGATGCTGTGGGATCAGGGTCTGCTCTGAGGGTCTTCTGCTGAAAGACGAAGGGCGTTTTACCTTCTGTATGACCATCAATCACAGTGTCTGTCATTCATATGTGTGTGTGTGTGTGTGTGTGTGTGTGTGTGTGTGTGTGTTTTTCCAGCCCTGGCTGTGCGATTTATCACCAAGAGGTTCATAGGGGAGTATGATCCAACTCTGGGTAGGTGTGAGCTACACACACACACACACACACACACACTTACACACACTTATAATCACAATAATGTTTGTGTAAATAAAATATATTGAAGTAATGATTAAATATTTAGGAGTAAAATTGTTATGTTTTAATATATTTATGTTATATTTATATATTATATTTATATATTTATATATTTGAACTGAACACCAGAAGGCCGGTCTCAGTAGCACTGTGCATCAGGACTGACCGATATGATCATGCTGTGCAGAGCCGATACCGCCAGCATCAGAGATTTTATAAAAGATGAATATGATGGAAAAGCTGGGCGATATGACCCTAAATCAGTATCACAATTCTCACAGTTCGACTTCAGTTAATGGATGATTATAGAAGCTGCTGGTGTTTGACCGGACGGGCCGAGTCACGTGACCACACAGGTGGTAGTATGTTTGTAAGGGGACAGTGGATGAACACACAGTGGAGAGAGAGCTGACAGAATAGAAATCACAAATGAAAACGTCCACATAATCAATATGAGCAGGATTACGCCAGCTCCAGATTCTGAGTGTCAGTTTCCAATCATTTTTGATGAATTGCTTTATTCAGCCTACAGCAGTTTAGCCCCGCCCATTCATGCTTAAGCTATTGAAAGGTAGCCGTCCAGACGGTCCGAGCCATTTGAGGTCGGTCCCATCTTCACAAACTTCAAGCTGCAAAAACTAAGGGCAGCACAGCGTGTCCCGGTCCTTTTCAGCGGGAAGTGGTGGTTCTGGTGCATCGTGGGTCCAGGGGATGCCATACAGTGAAGTCTCTGGCTTTTCAACAGCCCCCATATTTATTCCCCAACATCAAATTCTATGAAATTCAAAATCCAAGTGAGAAAACACGTGGTTGGACGTAAATATCCACATCATACTTATATATATATATATATATATATATATATATATATATATATATATATAAAATAAATTAATACATTTATTAATTAAAATTGGACTTAGCAACATGCTAACATGCTCTTTGACCCCATTCACCTATACGCCTCTGTGTAATAGCAGTGTGTAGATCTGTATATTTCATAACTTATTAAATCTGTATGTTGGATTATAGTGCAGTAGTGTGTGTTAGTGTGTGTTAGTGTGTGTAGTCTGTGTTTGTGTTGCTGATCAGGTGTAAATGTGGCCTTTACTGTTTAACAGAAACCATCTACAGACATGAAGTGACTATAGGGGGCGAAGCTGTAGTCTTTGAGATCCTGGACACTGCAGGACAGGTAAGAAATATAAGACAGTGAAATATGACAGGGTGGAAACAAATAAATAAAAATAAATAAATAAATAACAAATATTGCAGAACATGCAGGTGATTTATTTATTTATTTATTTATTACAATATTTAAAAAAGAAAATCAGCTACTCAGCAGACAAGCTAATGACGGCTCAGAGCTGTATATTGAGTTAAGGTCACTTATAACCGTAAAACCCACCAACACACAGATTAGAGCACTGAAGCAAAGCCATTGATTCAACTAGCATCAGGCATCAGATACGTCAGATCAGCCTTTATTAATGTTAGCTGGACAAAATCATGTAGTTTACATGTAGTTTTATGCTGGAAAGGAAATATTGCATGCATGTGTGTGACTACTACTACTACTAGTAGTAATACTAATAATAATATGATAAAATAATGTTAGTAATAGTATTAATAATTGTTTGTCTTTTTTATTTTATTGATTTTTCTGCCTTTTACTAATTACTGATTGTGTAAAGCTGCTTTGTGACAACAGGTTTAAAAAAGTAATAAAAAAAAGTAAAAAAAAAAAAAAAAGAATTGTAATAATAGAATTACATTTGTACATTATTAACATTATTATTATTATTATTATTATTATTATTATTATTGTTGTTGTTGTTATTTAGAGGAAAGCTGCTGCTGCTGCTTTTGTAAAAATTAACTGAAAGTTGGAAAAGTGAGGTTGATGTAATAATATAATATAATAAAATATACTAAAATATAATATAAAATAATATAATGTAATATAATATAATAAAGCTCAGATTTGCTGGTGATGTTTTTTTATGAGGCCTCTTTGTATCCAATCTGATCTGATCTGATCCTTCTGTCTCCTTCCGTTTGCCTCCAGGAGGAAGATGCGCTGATGGTGGAGGAGAAAATCAAATGGGGCGACGGCTTCATCATCGTTTACTCCGTGACTGACCGCTGCAGCTTCGATGAGGTCATGCGTCTCTGTTTCCTGGTGAACCACATCCACACAGCGAGCGGCAGGCGGAGCTGCCCCGACCCGCCTCCCATGCTCATAGTGGCCAATAAAAAGGACCTGGAGTTCGACCGGATGGTCTCCACAGAGGACGGCGAGGGCCTTTCTCGCGGCCTGAAGGTCCCACTGCGTGAGGTCTCTGTGCGGGACGGGTGGGAGGAAACGGCGGGGGTGTTTCACGCCCTCTACGCCGATGTCATTCAGCAGATGGACTCGTCTCTGCCCTCGTTCCGTCGACGCACCGTCTCCAGGCTGATGGACAAAATTCCCAGAATCCATTCCAACTCCGCCTTGGCCTCCACCGGCCGCAGCTTCAGCTTCAGTTCCTTCAGAGACCTCCTGCCTGACTGAGCTCTGTCTCTCTGGGGTCTGAAGAACACTGATGAACAGTGATGGGCGGTCTGGAGGGCTGTGATTCACATTACCGAAACTGCAGAAGTTTACGATATGCAGATGAGCCCTCTGGCCAATCACTGAATGTTTAATTCATGTGTGCTGTGATCAATCATGGATGTTCTGTGGGTCAGATCAAATGGTTTGATTAGATTTGTATATTTTTAGCTGTGTCTCTGATTAAATCGCCCAGCCCTCTAAAAGCCCAGCCACATGAGTGTAGGTGTGTCCATAGCATAACACTTGACTCTGATAGGCTGCATTCCTAATTATTCATCCACAATCAGCAGCGAGTGAGAGACGCTCAGAATAGAGAAACGGTGTGTCTGTAAAATAATGATATAAATATGAAGTATTAAATATTACCATATGATTTAGTCTGCTCTCAGCACTCTGTCCGTAGCTCGTTTGATAATTGGCTTCATTTGGGAATATTTATCTGAGTTACCTGGTTTTCTTTGTTTTATATACAGCAGTATGCAAAAGTTTACGCACCCCTGTTTAAATATCACATACTGTTGATGTTCTGAGTGTGTGTAAGTGAACAAAGAAACACAGTGAATCTCCTCCACAGCTTCCCAAACTGCTGCTAGCACAACCACCTCAACACGCTTGCAGGGGAACATTTACATTCATAGCATTTATGAGACTCTCTTCTCCAGAGAGACTCACAGAAGAGCTTCACTGTTTACTGAAGAAGACCCTCAGCTAGTTTAGAGTAAAATTCAAAGCTCCTCTAATCTTAGACTCTACCAAACACACGTCAATATGGAGACCATAGTACTCTTCTCTTCGCCTGAGTCCTCTCAGAAGAGGAGGGTCTTCAGTCTGGGTTTGAAGACAGTGAGCGTTGGACCACCACTTCGGTGCAGGACAGGACACTAACTGCTAATTCTGAGACATCATCGTTTGATCACCGTTGACTGAGTGTAACACTTCAGTCGGTAAAAGTCTCTGTAGTCACCACCTAAGCTCTTAGTGTCTTAAAGGGTCCTTTAGTGGGACGGCAATTCCTTAAAGCAGCACTATGGAGAATAGACACAGTCACTGCTCAGTCGCACCCGACTTTTAACAGAGCGCTCGCCGGCTTTCAGCCTCCTTCAGAACACCAGCTAACATCTCTGACTGGACCGACTGGAGACCAGAACTGACTGAGCTTCCTTCTGGAGCTGAGAGGTACAGACCTGTCTCAGAAGGTGGAGCAGCATGTGGGCAGAGGTGGTAGAGTAATTCTACAGGATTTTACACTAATATGACTCTATGGTTACGCAGCGTTATGCAGTTCCCGTGGGAGTTGGCTTGCCGACCCCGGAGTAGCTCCCACAGCGACCTTTTAGTCAGTGGAGCATCTCAGTTCAGTGATTTTGAAGCTGCTTTTTTAAGGTTAAAATGCTGCATAGTGTTGCTTTAAAGAACCCCCAAATACATTCCCTGTGTAAATGAGCTTAAAGAACCTCCACATGTTCTAAAAAATAGCAGCTTGTTTTTTTCTAAAGCTGTACATCCATAACAAGAACCGCTGAGAAACTGAAGAACCTTTATTTTCAGGGCCAGCATTAGGCCTTTTTCCCAGCTCGAGTGGATTCTGCGAGGCAGCTTTAATTAACAGCCTTTAGTAATAACTGTTAGAGGAATGAAGTCAATATATCAGGCAGCAGCTGCACTCTGGTGCCTTGGGGAATAATTCTGAGAGCTCGCTCGTCTCCATTATGTCCTTAAAGATAAAACTAGAGCAGAATTTGATTTTGTGTGTCGGCTTGAAAGGCCAGAGAGGAAATCTAGACGTTCAGTAATTATGGCAGACTTCTTAATCGTGTCCGTACGGCAGTGCTGCACACGGGGTCGAAGCAAATGGATGAAACTAAAAGACTGGAACGGGAGTGCAGATTGCACTCATTTGGTAAAGGTGATGGTAAAGGTGCACGTATTTATCACTGTACTGTGTACAGCGAAATGTGTCCTTTGCATTTAACCCATCTGTGGTAGTGAACACACACTCACTAGTGAACTAGAGTCAGTGAGTACACACACACACCCAGAGCAGTGGGCAGCCAACTCCAGCGCCCGGGGAGCAGAGAGGGTAAAGGGCCTTGCTCAAGGGTCCAACAGTGGCAGCTTGCCAAGCCCGGGAATCGAACCCACAACCCTGTCTTCAACAGCCTGGATCAACAGCTCAGTTCCAGTGGATTTTAAAACATCCTCTACATAAATGAAGCCAAAACTGTCCGCCAGACTCACCTTCTCATTTGGTAGCCCCACCCCCTTCTCCCAGACCGAGCCTCAGTGTCCCAGACCGTCTTCACTGAGCTTCCAGTGCAGAAGCAGAGCGGATTTCCCCCTGGACTCACAGTCTGTCCGGTAAGTGGACAACAGCTCCACCAGTAAAAGTGCAGCTCATGTACGTTCCTCTAGAGCTCAGTTCATTCCTAAGTGTAGCCCCGCCTTCTTACAATAGAGCAGAGTGACGGTTAAGAACTGATTTCTGGGGGAAAATATCAGCACAGGGAGACTAACTGCGGGAAATTGGAGACACTGGAGATGGAAACACAGTTAAGAGAAGGAAAATGGGCGGAGTTGTTTTGTCATTGAAACATATGGGGATGGGCGGGGCTACACATCATACTGCAACCAACCAGCAGAGGCGCTAGACCTGTGGTGACTTCACTTTTGAGAGCTGTTGCGTTGTCCATATTTAATACAGTCACTGGCACAAATGGTATAAACCATAATATCATATACTGGGATTTGTGTTCATATAAAATTACCTTCTGCCATTTATTCAGATCTAAGTTTAGCATCCTTAGCGTCGGGCACTGGAAATGATCCGCTCCATATTGCTGATTATAAACCACAGGCGATGCTGGAAGGAGCGGGAAGACTCCAGATTAATGAGATGTTTTTCAGTCATTAGCGCAGTTATACCTTCTCCATCTGTTCAGATTCACAGTGACTGAAACGCTTCATTTATTGGTCTGTAACAGATGGTGGCACCAACGTCTTTTACTGTTGATATGACTGTAATGAATGTTCATTAGCATCTCATCACTTAGCTTTTATTATGCCATGCTAATTAAGTCTTTATGTGGGCGAAGAAACCTGATGCTTAAGAATGTGAAAGAATCCTGATATAAAGCTCAGACAATAACAGACCTGCCTGAAAGCACCAGAGAGAGCTTAGCATGGTGCTCCTCAAACCCTGTGGTGTTCAGCAATCTCTAATAGACTGGCTAATGCAGTATCTGCCACTGTAAGACTCACTGTTATCTATTAACATGGACTAACATTGACATTAGCATAGCTACAAACGGTTAGCATCCGGTTTATAGATGATAGAGAATCATACAGTGTCTGAAAAAAAAATAGGGGTCATGATGATGATCTGCTCCAGAGAGTCCTATTCTATTAGCAGTACTTCTCTACAGGGACTAGACAAGCTGTGTGTGCATTTGCACATCTGTGTCAGCAATGGGTGCAGCTTAAACTAGCTGAATGCATTCGTTAGAAGGGGTGTCCACAAATATTTGGACTTGTAGCGTGTGTCTTGGCTATGGGGAGATGATAGGATGGGATGGGATGATGGGTTGGTGTGGCGCAACAGTGAGCATCCCCACCATGTGGGAGACTGGGGTTCGATTCCCAGTCTGGGTGACTAGGCTGCGCTACACCAATAAGAGTCCTTGGACAAGACTCCTAACACTACACTGACCCTCCTCTGTAATACGAGTGTCAGCTAAACGCCATGGATGTAAATTTATTAAAAAATGATCAAATATGTTATAAGTATGCTCCTATTAACACTCACTCAAGGCAGAGTTAGTGTTTAGCAGGTTTAGGAGCCCACACACAGCAAAGGCAGGCAGAGCGAATCACAACAGAGGAGCTCAACCGCCAGCTATTTCATAATCCCAGCTCCTCATAAACAGGCCTTGTGCTGGAGGCATGTAATAGCAGGTCATATGACCAGTGAAGCATGAGCCTGAGAGGGTTAATGTTGACTGTAAGTACGCTGAACACGTTGGAGCTTTGGGTGAATCGCTTCACTATTAACCTGCCGTTATACCCCTGAGGTGCTGTCCAGTGGTCTTGTGTGTGTGGACACTTTGCAGAGAGGCGTACGGTATGTTGAGCTTTTTGACCTACCCATTAAGAGCACACTCAACCAAACACACGGTAAAGTGCATATTAGTTATGAAAATTATATATACAGCCACTGGCCACTTTATTAGAAACCCCTCTATTGGAGCACTTGCTTGCTGGTGTACAGTTAGAGACTGTAGCTCATCTGTTGCTACAGCACAAGAGGTGAAGCACAAGGTAGGGGTTTCTGATAAAGTGGCCAGTGAGTGGAAACACAAGGGAAGGGTTTACAATAAAGTGGCCAGTGAGTTGATGAACACGGGAGGGGTTTCTAATAAAGTGGCCAGTGCTTTGATGCACACGGGAGGGGTTTCTAATAAAGTGTCCAGTGAGTTGATAAACACAGGAGGGGTATCTAATAAAGTGGCCAGTGAGTTGATGAACACAGGAGGGGTTTCTAATAAAGTGGCCAGTGAGTTGATGAACACGGGAGGGGTTTCTAATAAAGTGGCCAGTGAGTTGATGAACACGGGAGGGGTTTCTAATAAAGTGGCCAGTGAGTTGATGAACACAGGAGGGGTTTCTAAAAAAGTGGCCAGTGAGTTGATGAACACAGGAGGGGTTTCTAAAAAAGTGGCCAGCAAAATTAGTGTTAGACTAACTCTCTGTGTGTGAAGTGAAATCAGCTGCTGTTGCACTACAGTCTGCCATGTCTCGAATGTTATGTAAACCTCTTCTCCACCACCATCCCTGTTCTCTTACAGCTACATCAGACCGGATCTCTGATTAGATGCAATTTGGCAGCTTGGCCAGAATCCAGATTCTAGTTATCCAGCCTCAGCTGTGCTGATTAGCCTGCTGAGTGTAACCCCAAACTGATCTGTCACAATGAATGACAACAAAGATAGTGCTATAAATGAAACAGCAGAATAATGAAAATCCTTACAAACTCTATTAATTCAGTACTTAATTCTACACTGTTTGAAGCAGACCAGCTTTCCCACCTGAACACATCAGAATATCCGCATCCGAATACAGTGGGGAAAAAAAGTATTTAGTCAGTCACCAATTGTGCAAGTTCTCCCACTTAAAAAGATGAGAGAGGCTGTAATTGACATCATAGGTAGACTCAACTATGAGAGACAAAATGAGAAAAATAATTCTGAAAATCACATTGTCTGATTTTTAAAGAATCTATTTGCAAATAATGGTGGAAAATAAGTATTTGGTCGCCTACAAACGAGCAGGATTTCTGTCTGTCACAGACCTGTAACTTCTTCTTTAAGAGGCTTCTCTGTCCTCCACTCGTTACCTGTATTAATGGCACCTGTTTGAACTGGTTAACAGTATAAAAGACACCTGCCCACAACCTCAAACAGTCCCACTCCAAACTCCACTATGGTGAAGACCAAAGAGCTGTGGAAGGACACCAGAAACAGAACTGCAGACCTGCACCAGGCTGGAAGACTGAATCTGCAATAGGCAGCAGCTTGGTGTGAAGAAATCTACTGTGGAGCAATAATCAGAAAATGGGAGACCTACAAGACCACTGCTAATCTCCCTCCATCAGGGGCTCCACGCAAGATCTCAGCCTATGGGGTCAAAATGATCACAAGAACGGTGAGCAAAAATCCCAGAACCACACGGGGGGACCTAGTGAATGACCTGCAGAAAGCTGGACCAACGTTACAAAGGCTACCGTCAGTAACACACTACGCCGCCAGGGACTCAGATCCTGCAGTGCCAGACATGTTCCCCTGCTTAAGCCAGTACATATCCGGCCCGTCTGAAGTTTGCTAGAGAGCATTTGAATGTTCCGGAAGAGTTTTGGGAGAATGTCTTATGGTCAGATGAAACCAAAGTAGAACTGTTTGGTACAAACACAACTCGCTGTATTTGTGTGAGCCAACCTTGTAAAGACTTACAGAAAACGTTTGACCTCTGTCATTGCCAACAAAGGATATATAACAAAGTACTGAGATGAACTTTTGTTATTGACCAAATACTTATTTTCCACCATTATTAGAAAATAAATTCTTTAAAAATCAGACAATGTATTCTGATTTTTTTTTCTCATTTTGTCGCTCATAGTTGAGTCTACCTATGATGTCAATTACAGCCTCTCTCATCTTTTTAAGTGGGTGAACTTGCACAATTGGTGACTGACTAAATACTTTTTCCCCCACTGTAGCTATGACCATTAAAAAAAACACTGCTGTTCACTCTGTTTATTTTACACCACAAAGTAGAACAGCAGACCTTAGCTCTATCAAACTCACCATCACATCTACAGTACTCTCCTGACCACCCTCACATCTACAGTACACTTCTGACCACCCTCACATCTACAGTACTCTCCTGACCACCCTCACATCTACAGTACACTTCTGACCACCCTCACATCTACAGTACTCTCCTGACCACCCTCACATCTACAGTACACTTCTGACCACCCTCACATCTACAGTACTCTCCTGACCACCCTCACATCTACAGTACACTTCTGACCACCCTCACATCTACAGTACACTTCTGACTGACCCACCATCACATCTACAGTACACTCCTGACCCACCACGCTCACTGAAATGTAAGGCTGCTGTGAGAATATACTGTATCTATTTACAAACACACACACACACACACACACACACACACACACATTGAGTGATTACATACTCTGATCTTATGAGCTGTGAGAAGTACACAGTGGTAAGTGTGTGTCTGACGAAGGAAAAGCTGAAGTGGCCTCATTAATCAGGCTGAGTGTTTCTCCATCTTGTTGGAAGTTATTTTCCGCGTGAGCTGGAACAGCCTCGAGTCTCTGCTGGAGGTCAACGGGTTCTGCGGGTTCTGTTGTTTCACTGCGGGACGGTTTCGCCTTTGGCTGGGCAGCACGCCGAGGCCATAGAGACATTCATATTAGACTACAGATATCTAGCATTGCTCTATCTGTGAACTCCAGCCACTGGAGGCATGTTCAGCTCCACCTGCAGCAGTTTTACTCAGTAAAGGACTGATGAACTAATCGTCTCTCAGAAGAACTCTCAGCAAGAATGGAAGAGAACCCTCCCTGAGCTAAGCAAGAACAGTATCAGTGCTCATCTCAAGTTCTCCAAGCAAGACCCAGATGATTCTTCAGTTATGTGGAACAATGTGGTCTGAACAGGTGAATCTAAAGTGGAGCTTTTGGTGGACTTGGGCCTTATTAAACCTGGCCAGTGAGAACCTCATTCCAGCTGTGACGCACGGTTGTAGTGATAGTGTGATGGTTTGGAGATGCTTTGCTGCACTCAGGTGCAGGTAGCCTTGCTACCATTGTCCATAAGCTAAAGCTGAAGCTGGGGTGCAGTCGGGTCATGCAACAAGACAATGATCCAAAGCATGGAGGCAGGGCTTCCTCACAGTGGTTAAAAAATACAAATGTAAACTTTTGGAATGTCCCACGCTGATGACGATTGGACATGTTGGACGTGTTTCAAAGATCTATCTCTTCTGATCTAGCGGAAAACCAATCTGAGCAGCAAGACCATGCAAGACCCCCAAGTGGGTTGAGGAGTTAGGTCATGTCATGACAACACAATCAGCAGATCTGATCTGTGCAGGACTGTGTTTGGAAATGTGTGGAGAGAAAGAACTACAGACGGTGTGTGGACAGCAGTGAAGAACGTAGACTTGTTCCTCTGGCTCCTCTGGGTGTCCATCTACAGCACCCTGAACCTCTCAATGAAGATGGATGCTTCCTGGGGGATTATGCTGAAACAGAAAACTGGGGGAGAACCTGTGACATCTAATTTCCCAGCTATGCTTTCATGTGTTTGTTTGATGTCTGAGACTTTGATATGGGGATGTTTTGATGTCCATCACCTGTAGCAAAGGTCTCCAACAGCACAGCTGACTCTGTTCTCACACACTTCCTGTCAGAACAGGGCAGTGCATTAGCCACACACTCTGGACCGAGCTGGCTGGGCATTTTAAGAATGTTCTGTATATTTGATTAAATTCACCATGTGGAGGCGACTCATAGTGGAGTTAGGTGTTTATCACTGAAAATGAAGGTAACGTGGGAACAGTCCAAAACTGCAGGTGAAGGTAAGACTATAGTCTTGTGTGTTTTGGTGATTTTGGTGTGAAAATGGAAGATGATTTTTATGCTTTATTTGAATGCTAAACGCTTCAGCAGACTGTATCAGGACATGTTCCAGAAATGTCAGAGTTAATAAAGCTCATTTTCAGAAAAAAAAAACCTCCAACTTCAGACAGGGGTGGTTTTGGTGCGTCACTGAAAATGAATTTCTAAGAAGAATTTGTTGTATTTTGGATAAAATTCAGTATGTGGAGGCATTTCCCAACTGATTGAAGTGTTTCTTCTTTTTTATTAAAAACAGTCCAAACCTGCAGGAGAAGGTAAGACTATAGTCTTGTGTGTTTTGGTGATGTTGGAGTAAAAATGGAAGGTGGTGTTTATGCTTTTTTTGGGGCAGCAGCTGCTTCTACACATTGTTTTACGGCAATTTACAAATATTTTATTAAAAAACCCTGTATTTTCAAAAAGATTTGTCTCACATCAGACAGGAGTGGTTTTGATGCATCACTGAAAACAAATTTCTATGAAGAATTTGCTTATTTGGTAAATTTGGTGTATTTCACCATACAGAGCTGCTTTCCAGGAGAGTTAGGTGTTTAGCAGTGAAAATGAAGATAACTTAGGAACAATCAAAACTGCAGATGAAGGTAAGACTTTAGTATTTTTTTGTGTTTTAGTGATTTTGATGTGAAAATGGAAGATTTTTATGCTTTATTTGAATGCTAAACACTTCAGCAGAGTGTTTAATTGAATTTTCTAATGATCTCAGAAACTACAAACATCCTGACAGGGTGGTTCAGGTGCATCACCAAAAGTACAAATGTTTACAATAAGTATTTCCTTAACCTTAACCTTATTGGATATAACCACCAACCATATAATCACCATGTGGAAAAGATTTATAGCCAATTTTAGGTGTCTTGAAATAGGAATTCAAAAACAGTCAAAACTGCAGGTGAAGGTAAGTCTTGAGTGTTTTGGTGATTTTGGTAAAAAATGGAAGATGCTTTTTGTGCTTTATTTGAAAGATAAGTGCATCTACACACTGTATCAGGATGTTTATTCCTCTAAGAGGAATTTGTTGTATTTGGGATATGATTCACCATGTGATTTTACGTGATTTGCACCACGTTTTATTTGTCTGTTTGTGATTTTGGTGTAAAAAATAAAGATTTTATGCTTTATTCAGATGATAAGTACTTAAAATAAAACAATTTTCAGAATAAAAGTTTTGGTGTACAAATAAAACATTTCTATAAAAAAACAAATGAAAAATGTAAGAAATGGGGCTTTTATGAGTGTAGCAGTCGGCAGTGAGGAAGGGTTAATCAGCCAGTCTCGGGTGCTGAACTGTCCATAAACAGCAATTTACATCAAGAAAAATTGATGGATGTGCTTGTTGTGGCAGCTGTGCTCCAGCTGTGTGTGCCAGCCCTGCCGACTGCTAATGTAAAACAAGTGAGCACACGTCCTGCAGCAGACAGAGAAGACCCAGCAGATCAGAGCAAGAGTGACGTTGTAGTTTAATTGGCAAATAGAACACGTTGTATGGTTGGGAGTCGGACATGCTCTCAGATGCAGACAACACACACACACACACACAGACAGAGAGCCACATTTACTTCAGTCAGGAGGAACATACGAGTTAAAGGCACATGGAGAAGCTGGCAGTGGCTGCGCCAGTCTGGAGAACAAGCCCTGTAACCACTGATCTCTCAGCACACCAGTGTGTGTCACTGTGGAAGGGCTGCGCGATACAGATCACGAGATTGAGCTCAATAATAGGCTTACTGATCCATTCTTAAATCGGTTCCACCAATTGTTCAAAAGTTCTGCAGAACTGAACCAATCAATGTAAACATGTAGATCAGTCAGAGTGGGGTTTGGGGGGTTTGGTGTGGTTTGGTGTGAAATGCTCGTTTCTAGATAAGCTCCCCCGGTCAGAGCTGTGGTTCTACAGTGGAGGTGAAGGGAAGCAGCCGTCTGAAGCTCTAATAATAAAAGCTCGTCACTGAAAGTTCTTCACCTAATGGTGATGAAGACGCTGCCTGATGCCTGAGACACGGTTCTACCAGAGTTCTGAGAAGAGTTCGGCTCTAGAACCTGCTTTTAAAATCAGATCATTAAAATGGTGGAGGGATACATGCTGCAGGGTGTAGTGCAGCTACAGAAAGTAGTCCCTAAAAAAAACTGCATTAGTTGAGATTCTCCACTGGTGGGTTTAGATAGGGAATAAAATTCAATAAAAAAAATCTGAGGTGTTTCCCGGATGCTACCCCTGACTGCTCGCCGGGTGCCGCTGCTAAGGCTGCCCACTGCTTCGGGCATGTGTGCTCACTAGTGTTTGTGTGTGTATGTGTGTTTACTGCACGGATGGGTTAAATGCAGAGGACTGTGGGTGCAGCACAAAAGGCACTTGAGTAGTTTGTTGTCTTATTTCACACCAAACCACTAAATCATGCAGAACTGTTTGAAAAACGGGTGGAATTGCCCTTTAAAGATGGGGAATTCTCTGGAGCAACCTCATAAAAGAGCCTAAGCACTAAAAGTTTTGTTAGGAACACAGAGGGGTTCTTCTACAGCACTGCTCCAGAGAATATTGCGTTTTGTCCGTATCCTGCAGCCCTGCACGCTAGCAGGTCTAATTCTTTGCTTCCTGGAAGGCCAGGTGGAACACAGGGCTTCACCATTCAACCGCTCAGTAATGGCTTACTATGGATTTGGATTTGAGGCGTCAGGCAGAGCTGCTGCTGTCCCCTGAGAAAGGATCTACCCTCTCCACATCTCTCCATCTATATTCCACCAAGGCACTTAATTTTTTTAACTGGAGTGACCAGCTCAAAGTTAGGACCTTACTCCATCCAGCTGTGTTGTACCCAGGCTGAGTAAACTCTAGAAACAGCAGACAAAAGTACAATTCCTGTAATTCACTTCCCTCCCGTTCTTCTAGTATACCGTCTTGTGTTTGGGGGAGATAACTAGTCTGGTGGTATAAAAGGAAACATAAAAAAACACAGCCTAAAAGAACCCCCCCAAACACAAGCATCATTCAACCTGCCGAGGAACCTGAAGGCCTGATTCAAGCAGACAGGGATTAGCCAAGCTAAACGTGAAGAAAAGGTCATTCATAGGTGAGTAAAAAATAAAGGCATCAGGAAATTTACACTGTACATGGAGTTAATATTGATCTATATGAGGATACATGTGAAAGGTAACAGATGTGAATAGAGGGAGGTGCTTCGAACAGGTCCGTCTGACCCTCAGGAGTGCATTGGGGAAGCACAGGGAGGAGGTCCGATCGACTCAGTACACTTTCAGAGAGAGGAGGAAAGGCTGATCTTCCACCAGACGAGAGCTCAGAACTGATCTGAGAGCAGGTCGCAGAGCCTCTGAGACACGGACTCTCGGCTGGTCCTCAGCGTGAGCCGGTACATCTGTGGGAGGAGAGAAGAGAGGAGGGGAAGGGGTTAATCTGGTTCGCAGGCGTGTGTACAATAGCTACGCAAATATTACTGCTGTGTTTTACAACACTTTACAACACAGTGCTTTGTGGAAAGACATCTACAGCGAGTGTATCTACCTGTAATTAACTATATAACATTAGAATAAACCCAGATAGTAAGATAGTACAGTGTATCTAATAGGTCTATCATCGATTTTGAGAAATTAAGATCACTAAATCCCAGTGCTCCCGTACTTACCTGTGCTTGAGTGTTGGGCTCTAGTCTCATAAGACAGCCGACCTGTATAGTCTTAGTGTGGATCACTCCAGCGCCCACAAAGTTAGAAGGATTTGGGTCTACTCCATCCAGCAGCGCTGTTCCAAATCCAATGATCTACAACACACCAACACGCAAACGTCACCTACAAACACCGCTGCCATGCAGGTAAACTGAGTGTACAGTATTAAAAGCCTGCGCTAGAGAACAATCTGAGCCCGAGACTACAGCTACCTTAGCTTTCGTGATCTCTGTGTCCATGGAATGCTTGGCTTTGAAGATCTTCTGCACCTCCTGCTGGGGACTGGGGGTAATAAGAGACATAATGAGAGGTTATATACATCAAACAGTGCACAGACACCAAAATACCCCATGAATGATCGGACTCCGTAATGGAGATGTTGTGTAAACATACAGTTTCTGAGAACACATGAGATATTAAAAATGCCTCTTTGGATTTGACTTCTTACTAGGGGAGATGTACAGTACATTCAGAAGAAGAACATCAATATGAGACACTTTAGTAATGCGTCATTCCACATCCTAAATGTCAAACAGCTCAGGTTTAGTGATAAAAGAGCCTGACTGTGAAGAAGATGCATTGGCACTGAGTCATACTTAACATCTACGACAAGATCTCACTAAATCACGGAAATGACCAACTGTGGCTCATCTGCTTGTGCTGAATGTTTAAAAGGACCGTAATACCAAAAAGTAGCTTATTTAAGCTGTTATGCAGCTTGTATAATCATCACAGAAAACCAATGACCAACGGAATGGGACTCTCTGGAGCAGCTGTGAGCACATGACCCTAAGGTCAGCATGCCCAGTGCCAAGTGTAGGCTAGAGGGTATAAACTGTATATATAACTGTGCTATAACTGTGCGCTCTGGAATGATGGATGTGCATGTGTGAAAGTAATGACACATTAATTGTTGTGCTTTATTTTATTTAGGTATTATTCCAATATATTAAATTGGTCAAATAAACAGGAATTGTGTTTGGAATCTGCAGAATATTTATATAGACCCCTGAAATAATGCCATTTGAGTGCTGCTTACGCGCTGAGCTGCTTCCAACGCTGAAAGAAGTCCTGAGACGTCATCTCTGTGGGCTGGAAGAACTTGTTGAGGGTGACCGGAAGCTTAACAGAGATGTTCTGTGCACTGCCTCCATACCTGTAGAGCAGCAGACATAGCTTTAGAGCTACAGGCAACGTTTGTTGAAGTCTGGCTGTCTGTCTGGCTGAATAACTGTCTGGCTGTCTGGCTGTCTGGCTAACTGGCTGGCTGGTTGTCTAACTATTTGGCTGGCTGATTGTCTAACTATTTGGCTGGCTGATTGTCTATCTATCTATCTATCTGTCTATCTATCTTTCAGCACTGTACTCTTTACTGCAGGTACCTACACTGAATTTCTGGGCTGATAATAATGAACCAATGCAGATACTCTCGTTTCTGTGTGGTTTGGAATAGCAGTGAATTCAACATTGGGCCTACATTTTTCAGAAAGTAAAAAAAAATAAAATAAATAAAAACCAGCCCAATAACTTTGAGTACAAAAGGCTGAACAGCCACATCAGGCTGGATACTTTCATTTTGGAACCACTAGTTTTCTGTCTGCTTTTCTTGTTTCACCTGATCTGATAGCCATATGGATCCACATACTAGTCAACTCTGCCTGTATATACTGAGATTATAAGATACAGATCAGGCAGAACCAAAGACACAAGACAGCAAAGGAAGATTTATTGGGTCTCATTTATGTTGTGTGGGTGTTTGGCTGTAAACACTATATGATTATTTCTAAAAGGCCAAATCTTAATAATTCAATTTCCACATTTATCAGTGAATAAACCAGCCACAGAAACATAAGGCATTTTTGGTAAAATCAGGGGAGTCTGATCCACACAAGAAAAAACAGAACACACCAGGGATGCCGCAGAAATTCAGAATATCTAAAGAGCCATCAAAGTAAACAATAGGATCAGTTAGGATTACAGTCTCATACTGGAGAACCACAAGATGCATGAGCGCTATACCCCACCAGGAGTGGAGAACCTGCAGCCGTCTATAGACCAGAGAAGAAGCACAGACACAGAACCCAAAGACAGCACAAAGCAAAGCTCCTCGACTATGATATTAAAAAACACTGATAGACATCTCCAACAACTCGGCTCTGCTCATATCCGTTTAATCAAACTGACTTTTCTAGAATAGTTTTCACCCACCTGAAGTGAATATTAAGCACTGGTGCTTCCACAAAGTCAGACAAGCACTCGATGTTGAGGATCTGCTGAAGCTGGGCTCCTCCGTCCACCACAGGGTCAGCATCCTTTGTGTGAACATTCAGCTGTGAAGGCGCCATTAAGGACAACTGCAGTGGGTTTAGTGGTATTTATTTATGAAACCCTACACTCCTCGACTATCGGTCAAAAGTTTTAGAACACCCCCAGTGTTTTCAGTACTTCACTGGCAGCCTGCATTTCTCATTTAACTATGTTAGAACTGCCCAGTCCACCAGCAGTCAAACCTGCAGCTCCAGGTCGTCTGCTCTTCACAGCTGAAACTCAGACTTGCTCCGTAGTTAAGCTGCTGAGCTACGAGGTGTGGTCATGTGAGCTGCTGTTGACTCTCAGAACCTGGTCTGCTGATGCAGCTGTGTGGATCTGAGTGTGTCAGACCTTTTAGACCTTTTCCTGTAGCCAACCTCTTCAGTCTTTTCCAGTTTCCGAGAGTCTCCTGATGGTGAAACTCTGAATCTGAAGGGAAGAGCTTCTCTAAAGGGAAGAGCTCCACTGTGAAGAGTTAGAATGATCTAACTGTGTTTATACAGATAAAAGAAAAATTTAATGTGAAAAATTTAATTTCCTTCCATTAATACAGAACAGTTGGAAGCGGTTAACCAATGACTTCCCTAAAAGGGTCCACATTATATATATATTTTTTTTGTTGTTGTTTGTTTGTTTGTTTTTTAAGTTTTCTCATTTATTGCCTTAAAATCTCTGACAAGTCATGGCTTTGTAGCATTTGCTGTCACTGGACTTTGTACCGTTGTAAGTTTCTTCACTGGACCTGAAGTGCTGGTGGTGTACTGGTGGTGTTCTAAAACTTTTGACCAGTAGTGCATGAGTCAGTACAGTTCAGGCTTCGGTTTGGTTGCAGTACGGATGTTTCCGCGCTGTGGACTTCACTTTACACAATGCTTTATTAGCTTGTCAGACCGGACTTGTCAGTATGTGGTAACTCTGTGGAAAGCTCTTGTGAAGGATATGAGAACTGAGCGGTTCGTGGCAGACCACGGAGGATGAAAAATTCAGGAACTGTGTCGACGTTTTGTTTCCATAGAACACGTACATGCGGCCTGCAGCGGGGCGGACGCACAGAAAGAGGAAATTAGAAACGCTGTTGCACCATTTAAAACCGTCCAGATAAAAGATCCAGCTCTGAGGCTCTTACCCAGGTTCTGTCTGAACTCAGACTTCAGGCCTATCTGCAGCAGCTGATTCTCAAACAAAACTCCGTTATTCTTACAGACAAACCTGAAAGAAGACAACAGCGTTAAACTGGTACACTGTTCTAGACGTCACAGTTCATCTCAGACGATTAAAACAAAAAGACTTCAAAACATGATAAAAATCAACATCACAGTTTGTGGAAAATATAAATCATTATACCAGCCATCGTATCGTCCTTTAGGGGATTTATACAACCAGTCTTACGTGTCCTTTCACTTGAAAACTGGACAGGATTATCAGATTACAGCCTGTTTAACCTAATGCAATCATTTGAATGTGCTTATTTAATAATTTAATACAATAAAATACTGTTAATGCTGCAGAAAATCTAATATTTTGGGTGGTTTTACGTCTGATTTATAAACGGTTAAATATGCCACCAATTTCACATTATATTTACTATAGATTTCTTTCTTTTTAAAAAATATTAATTTACTTTTTCCACTTTTTCTCCCAATATGGTTCTGCCAATGAACCCACCCGCTCGTAGCTCCCCCTAGCACTAGCACTAGGAGGGTAAGGACTGAACACACGTGAAACAGCCTTACATGCTGCAGGTCCCCGCTCTGACGGTGTCCTGTGGTATCAGGTACCAAAGCCACGACAGTCATAAAATTACTGCCACTTTATCGTTGGTACAGGGTGGAGAAGTACCTTGAGAAGTTTTCCTCAATAATAGGTGGAGAAGCCGTCCCCAAAGGTGCTACAGGCAGGCTTTCTGAGAACACGTCCACCAGCAGGCTGGCTGCGTTGGAGGCGGCTGGAGGACTAGCCGAGTTTACCACGGAGGTGTTCCCCAGGCCCAGAAGATCAGAAGACGGTGAAGAAGTAACCTGGACACAAAATAAATAAATAAATAATTTAAATTTAATGTCACCAATACACTATAAGGACAAAAGTATTAGGACACACCTCCTAATTACTGATTGATTCAGTCTCATTGCCACAGGTGTATAAAGTCAAGCCTCTGGTCATGCAGTCTGTCTTTCTTCCACACATCAATGAAAGAACGGGAGGTTCTAAAGAGCTCACTGAACTCCAGCGTGGTTCTGTATGTAATAGGAGACACCGCTGCACCAACAACAACAAGTCAGCTGGTGAAATTTAGACCTTCCCTCCTAGATCTTCCTCCATCAGCTGTGAGTGGTGTTATTATTGAACAGTGGAAGAGTTTAGGAGGAACAGCTCACAGAGAGCAGCTCAGCCACAGAGGGTCTGTCAGACCACGTAAACATCAAATAGTCTATCACACTTTGATTATGAGTTCCTAAACTTCTGCGTGCAGCTTCACTGAACTTAGACCCACCTTAAACATTATCAAATTATTATGGAGACACAGCCAAGCGATTAGCCATGCATCACACCAAAACACACACGGACGCACCGGGACCTGGTAGAAGGGGGCAGTGGGCGTGACAGTGTGAACTGTGTAAGCCTTCGGTGATAAGGGGGTGAGGGGCATGTGCGGCATGGAGGTGGAAGGGATGGGGCGTGGCCTGTTGGTGGGGGGCGGGGCTGTAGCCAATAGGTCACAAACAAAAGAGGGAGGAGAGGACTGAAGAACAAAGGGAAAAGAAGAACAGAGAGGTGAAAAGTGAAAGGAGCAGAGAAGGTTACAGATGTTTATTCTAACCTCTTCTAATGAGAGAGCTCAGCTGAGAAACACCCACTGCTGACAAAGACATCACAGAGAGTTTACAGACAGTGTAATCTCCAAAGCAAAGCACTACCCAATAGAACGGGGTGCTCTAGAGCAGCCGTGTCTCTGTGATCGATGCCAGGCGTGGGCTAGAGGGGTATAAAGCCCCCCAGCATTGAGCTGTGGAGCAGTGGGATAACTACGTTCTCTGGAATGATGGTGGTGGAGCTCCATCCAGTACTTTTGTTAAAGTCGAGTTGAAGCTTAATAACTACACATTCAACATCAATACCTGACCTCACTGATAGGGCTGGCCGATATGGTAAAAATACTATATCACGATATTTAAAGACATGATATTTATCACAATACATGTAATCACAGACTAAAAACATCAGTAGCAGCAAACTACTAAACTGTACTGAATACAGTGATTTATTACTCAACATCTGCTGCTCTTCATCTAATGAACCCTTCAGTCTAATTACACTGTTAGTAATGAAACCTGCAGCTGATCAGTGTTTATTAGCACTAACAGTCTCCTCCATATGATTAGAGAAGCTTATTATTATCACCATAACAAAATATATCACAATATGGTAAAATATCCTCATATTGCCCAGCTCTACTCACTGAATGCAATCACATTCTCCTCACAGCAATGTTCACAGCAAGCCTTCCCAGAGGGGTGGAGGCTGTAACTGCAGCAAAGGAGGACAAACCCTCTGTTGAGACCCTTGATTTTAGAAGAAATTCTTAGTTTAGAACAAAACTTAGTTCATTTAATCAGTTCTTTATTAAATGAAATCAGGTGAGCTGCCGTCGGAAATCCACACAAATCCATCCTCTTTCAGCTTCACATCTAATTATATTTTCCGTCGAGACATAATCGAATTTGTGGTGTCACAAGGACTCAAAGCAACATATAGAAATCACATGAGCATCAAAGTATAAGGTCTGTTCTGCACACAACCTTACAAAGGCTTCCAAAAACAGCAACATGGCATCACAGCTCTATCCTCTCTGGACTATGGCGACTTTATGGACGTGCACGGTTCAGCTGATGGACTCGGATCACTGTCCATCATCCGGTTCATTATTGATAAGCTATAATAATAATCACTCTGAGCTCTAAGCTAAGTTGGATGAGCATCTGTGTCAGCGAGGTGGGATAACTGCCGGAGTTTATTTTATCTACAAATCCTAAATAAATGCCTCCCTACATTACTGCAGTGCTGACTGTTAATAAGAGTGCTGTTTCTGCTGAGCCTGGAATGTGAAGCTGGGCAATATGATGACATTTTATCATATCGTGATCAATTTTGATACTGAGATACACAGTAAGCTTTCAATCATATGGAGGAGACTGTTAGTGCTAATAAACACTGATCAGCTGCAGGTTTCATTACTAACAGTGTAATTAGACTGAAGGGTTCATTAGATGAAGAGCAGCAGATGTTGAATATAAATCACTGTATTCAGTACAGGAGAGGATCTGAATAGTAGCTTATAAGAATCTGTCGCTACTGATGTGTTTAGTCTGTGATTACATGTATTGTGATAAATATCGTGAAACATGTCTTCTACACACTTTTTTTGTGTATTGTCTGTAAATAAACACTGCTTGTATATGGTTTCGTACTACAGGCCAATAAATAGGATTGTAAAGTTCTAAAGCATTTGTTTTTATTGATTGTGTTCTGTTTTATTCAGATATATTAAAAATGAGTTTAAAAAGGTTGAAAGAATGAATGAATGAATAAATGAATAAATGAATGAATGAATGGCCAGAGAAGTAAGCCCACCTTAGTGCTTGTGTTAGCAATGGTGTGATCGTTGCTACCATTGACGTTGACGTTAACATTGGCGTTGGCGTTGCGCTCTTTGCGACTGTCTTCCATATCAGACACAGTTCCTGAACCTTTCTTCTTCTTCAGTTTTGCCAAGATGGAAGATTCTCGTTCAGGGAAAGGGGGCATCTCCTCCAGAACTGTGGCCTTTCAGAATTACAGGACAGATAAATACAAAACACACAGTTCTGTACATCTTAGTTAAATATCTTCTTATGGTTCGAATTAGTCAGGAACACAATTTAGCTTTTTCATTTAGTTATTTGTTTAAAAATTGTAATGTAATTCTGCTGTTTGTATTGTTTATGTTCATGTTTATGTAATCATTAAACTAATCAATAGCTACAGTTCTAATAATGACTTAAGAGAATAGTGTGCCTCTTTTTTACCTTGTGAGTTCATGTTTGTGCTCATACACAGAACAATTCACCACAACACATCATTTAAAACACTAAATTGTTGTTTTTCTGTTATTTCCCATCTATATTTAATGATTTTCCCACCTCTAAAACACTTCCTAAGGTTTGATGACATCACTATGCTCTATTAGGTGAGGCAAAATAACATTAATAACAACATAATAATAATAATAATAATAATACAAATTAAAATAATAACAACAATAATAATAAGCCTTTATTGTCAATTCTTCTTTTCACATAGCTTAGAAAGCCAGTGTTTGAGCTCAGGGTCAGCTATGCTACAGCTTCCCCTGGAGCAGAGAGGGTTAAGGACCTAACAGTAGCACCTGGGTACTGAACCCACAATCTTGTGATCACCACCGCACCATATTAACCAATATTATTACGTCTCATATCCACCTACGTTCACCCAGCACCCATTACGGACAGGAAATTAGATAGCTCAGGGTGTGACACTTACAAATATGTCTCAGTACAGAACATTTGAAAAAAGACACATTTTAAACAGGTACCAGTATATCTGTGCTGGCGATGCAGCTCAGACGCAGATACTCCACGGCCCGCTGCTGAAGCTCCACGTCTGCGTTTCTCAGCTGACTGTCCGAGCGCAGCACTTCTTGTATGGTGCCTTTCACTTCTGGGAAGAGGTTGATGAACTTGACGTAAGCCGAGAGCAGCAGAGCCCGAGTGGGAACCGAACACAGGTGGAATTTGGAGTGGAGGAGGTTGAACTGTATGAGTGGACTGAAAGAGAGGGGAAGATTTTAAACGAGGCCAGTCCAGTTACTCACTGCAAAAAATGGCATCTTAGTAAGTGAAGTAAGTGAAACCTTCTTAAATCAAAGCTAATTATTTGACATTTCATTTTTACATTGTTGTAGGAATAATGTAGGACAATTTCACCAATAAAAAATAAAAAAAAAATAAATAAATCACTGGCAGATCATTTTGCTTGTTTCAAGCATTATGTCTTGACCTAAGCTGTCTGTTATATAATGAATTAAGCAATTAGATAAAAAAGCTAAGATAGATAAGTGTTATTTTTAGTGATATATAAGATCACTAAAAATAAGTTAATAAACCACATAATACTCCAACAATAATCTCAAAATAAAACATTATATATTGTCATATGACTTATATAGTGCTGAAAAGGACAGTGATGCTCCCAGCAGAAGGTAAACGAGGAAAAGGATGAATAAGCCACATCCAGCATCCAAAGGATCTAGTGGTCAGAACTGACGTCAGCACTTGTTGCCTTCGGACAGAGCTTTATATGCCAAATAACTGCAGCTACACCTCCATTAAAGGTCTGCAGGAGCTACAGAGAGGGACTTATTTCACTGACGTATTTCAGAAGCATTTACACACCTGGATCGAGGATCTCCTGCAATGAGGTTTCCAAACTCGCCCAGGATGTATCCTCCAACCTTCACCAGGTTTTCATGACAGGCTGGAGCCTGCAGTGCCTGAGAAAGAGAGGAAGGACAAAAAAGACAAATGAACCTCTGGTTAAAGCAGCACAGGACAGCACAGTTTAGAGGTGCTTAGAGGTGTTTTCTACATTTTGTTCTCCTGTAATGAGCAAGCCATTTCAGAGTTCAGTGAAGTGTCAGGGAGAGTCATTACAGACCTATTCAACTCGTGAAGAGGCTCATGTTCAGCTGATGAGTACAATCAGGTTCATTATAGTGGAGATAAAGCTGAAGTGTGGGAGTCTGGCCTTCTAAAATTAGAGCTGATCTGCCCTGATCTACAGCAGCAGACCTAACAGTCAGACTGGACAATTGTACTGGGAACAGCAATCAACACCACAGCAACCTCTCCATCATTGTATATGCTTCATATTAGGACTATAAATAGATTGTAATTAGTGTGCAGACTATATTATAGAAGGAGTATGAATTAATGAATAATAATGATGTAAAACATTTATTGAGAATCAATTTGTCAAACCTAATAAAAGCAAATTCATCAATTTTCATGTAAAACAGGCAACATTTTTCAGGTAATGTCATGTCCAGTGTTGTTTACAATTAGAACCAATATATCCTGGCTGCAGATATATATATATATATATATATATATATATATATATATATATATATCATTACACTACAATATAAAGTCTAATCTTTTTATTCCACTTATAAATAATTTGAAATACAATACCAGTCAAATAATCCTAATATGATAATAATTAAACTGAGGGAAAAAAGCCATGTAGCAGCTTCACACATTATAAATCTAGGCCCAGTGGGACAGTTGTGGAGTGCAGGTCTTACCTCAAACACCGTTTTGGCAGCGTAGCCCTGCACGTCGTCCCTGTTGATGACGATCTGAATGACTCTGTACCAAACCTCCTCACTCACGTAGTCTCCAGCAATCCGGATCAGGTTCAGGATGGTGTCTACGTACCAGGTGTAGTCCACTGCGTACTTCTCTGCCAGGATGGCCACTTTCAGGACCTTTTTTAGGAAAAGCAGCTTTTAAAAAAACAGTCCAGCTGTATTTACCCACTTCTGCCACTTCTGCAGTTTACAGTCCATCAGCTAAAAACAATTACCTTAATGTACAGTTAATAAAAAGTAAGTCAACCATTTGGAATTGTCTGGATCTCTGCATTAATTACTAATAAACTGTGGTCTGTTGTTAGTGCTGTGTACTGGCATACGGTATGTATCACAATACAGGGGTTAGATTCAGTATATGACGACATACTGAAATACTGTATACTGCCCTGAGGCAGCAACGCAGCCCCAATCAATGATGCTCCCCCCACCATGCTTCACATTTGGGATGAGGTTTTGGTGTGCAGTGTGTTCTTTTTCCTTTTAAATTTGTGCTAAAAGTAGCACTATCATTCTCATCTGTCTCCCAGAAGCATCATTGACCATCCAGGTGGTCTTGGTCAAACCAGCACAGCTCCTTCCATGTATACCATTCTTGTTCAATGTTTATGTACAGTTTGTAGAGTCTCCTCCAGGTCTTTTGCTGTTCTTCCAGCTCGTTCAGGATTTTGTTGCGCAATATGAAGCAATATACTTTTTAATAAGCATATTCATCAGACTAGAACACTCACTGACTGCATCTCTTGTTACAAACAGCCAAATTAATCCTGTTCAACTGGATGTACTAGAGCACTGTACTAATGCAATAAGCCATGAGAGGCCAGGCGTTACTGCGATGTTATCACGGAGAAGGGTGTTTTTAGCACGACATCTAAAATCACTTCCCAGAGATAATGCTTTTATAATTCGGCAGTGAACATAAAACATGACAAAATACACCAATGTTCAAGACAAGACAAGCATATTCACCATTTGGAATTGAGCTTCCACCTGTAACCCATCTGTGCACACACACATACACACCAGTAATACACACACAGTGGACAGTGTGTGAGCACATGTGCCCGGAGTGGTGGGCAGCCATTGGTGTCCGGGGAGCAGAGAGAGGGTGAAGGGTTCTACTTGACTTTTATAAGCCGGCAAGCGACAGAAGCTGCCGTGTGTGTCAGCAGGTGGCAGTCAGAGATGATGTGCAAGAAGACGACACGCCAGGATAACAATCAGGTTATCTTAAACCCACAATCAGCTTTTTCAGAGCAACGGAAATTCAACAGAGCTCTGCATAAACAGACCACGGCATAAATAACGCTACTGTTTGAGTGCAGGTACCTCAAAGACTCTGTGCAGGTCCACTGATTGCAAAAGCAAGTTACTGTTAAACATGGGAGAAGAGCAAGCTGACTAGATCACCAACCACCAAAACAAAATTCACTGAGTGTTTAGCTGTAAAGATAAAACTAGAGATACACACAATATGTCCAAATGTTTGTGGACACCCTTTTGATAAATGCATTCAGCATAAATTCATTGCACCCATTGCTGACACAGATGTGCAAATGCACACACACAGCTTGTCTACTTCCTATTACAATGTAATAGGAAGTCTAATGCCAGGCAGGGGCTAGAAGGGTATAAAGCCCCCAGCTCCTAGAGGAGCTGTGGAGCAGTGGAGGAACTGTGTTCTCTGGAGTGATGGATGGTGGAGCCCCATCCAGTACTTTAGTTTGGGGTGAGTTGGGGACTCGGGTATGATGAGATGGGGTGGTGATCTTCATCCAACATCCTGACCTCTTGGAGTGGAATGCGATCAAATTCTCACTGCAATGTTCCTCCAAAATGTAGTAGAAAGCCTTCGAAATACACTTAATTTTGGAGAAAACAATGAATGAGCAGGTGTCCCAATACTTGTGTCCATATTGTGTACATTGATACATTAATATAGAGATGTTAAAGTGCTCCCACTGCTGACACAGGTGTACAGACACAGCTGTATAATCTCCAAAGAAAAGCACTGACCAATAGAACGGGACACTCTGGTCACTGTGCCTAATGCAGAGCGTGGTCTAGATAGGTATAAAGCCCCCCGAGCATTGGGTTTTGAGGTTCTCTAGAGTGATCATGGCGCTGATGATGGTGTTGGGCTTGTTAGACTCCACACAGCTTCCAGGACAAATAGAGGCTGTTACTGAAGCAAAAGGGGACAAACTTACAGGTAATGCCCTTGATTCCAGAATAAATGTTGGAGTCCACAAAGTTTTGCCCACAGGTGATGAGGGACCAGAAGGAAAGTTCTAGTCAAGTTCTGTCACAGAACAAACTGAAAAATGGCAGTGAGGAGGAGGAGAAGGAGGAGAAGGGGGAGGAGGAGGGGGAGGACCATGACGGCAGACTTACGATTTCCTCTCTGATCGAGTAGTCGGCTGTTTCTAGGTAGCTGAGCATCTCTGCGACAATCTGCTTGGCATTGCTGCGGTCACACATGGCGTAGAGCAGGTCAACAGCACGCTGCCTCACACTCACGTCCCGTTCAGTCTGAAGGGCACACACACAAAAAAAGTATAAAATATAAAGATTTAGACCAATTATAGAGATTCTGTAAACAGCAGCAGCAACAAGAACATAGTAACGACAGAAACTGAACAGGGGCTGATTGGATTCTAGCTTACTGTATTCATCATTTTGTAAGAACATGATTTATTGATTTACACTTCTAATCGTCGTCTTTTTAAAGGGCCCATATCATACAGAAACCTCATTTTCTTCAGTTTACTGAAACAAAAGTGTTTGAAGCAGTATCTAATCACTTTGTTGAGCTTTTGAACCCTGGTTTTATATACTGTTAATAATCATAATGCAGAAATTACTATGAATTACTTGGTAACAGATTAATACGTTTTATCCCACAGGGTTCTATTTTAGGGTCTATGAAACTGATGTTAATCACGAGAGTATTGCCGTTATGAGGGTGAACAACTGAAGGGTAAGCCTATGTACAGGTTTATAAAAAGTCATAGCTCCAAAACACACCATCACCTCCTAAACAGGAAAACATTTAGCTTTGATGTCAATGTGTTTGTGATGTCACAAAAACGATAACATTTTCATACAGCATGTCCACTCATTCAGCCTATAGCAGCGCAGCCCTGTCCACTCTGAAGGTATATGAAGTGTTTTTGTTGTAAATGCATTTTATGGGAAGGCATTCCAGCGCAGCCAATTAGTACAGAAGTCATTTACATAAACCAGTCTTAAAGGGGAGTTTCTCATGCATAACCACATTTATTTCAGATCCATTCCTGTGTTCTCCATACACATGATTCCTTTTGCCTTCCACTCCATTCCTCAGGTAGGTCCTGAAGGGCCTGAGACCTGCCTGATCACAGAGACTGTGAGAAATCACGGCTAGCAGTGGAGGAGGAGTGTTTACCTTCAGAGCATTGATTACAGTCTCGATGTGTGTTTTGACTGCCTCGTGGGAGAATTCTGAACTGGCGAGGGTGCACATGCTCTCCAAGGCCAGGTAGCGCAGATTAGTCTCTCTGTGCTGCAAGAACTGTCCCAACTGATTACACGCACGGACCAGCAGCGTCGGCTCACTGAGGGAAAGAGAGTGAGAGGGAGGAAGAGAAACAAGGACAAATTCGCTTATTAATTAGACTATTTTAAACAGTTATGAACATAAATTCCAAGACTAAGAGCATTATATCACTGGTTTCTGCAAATTCTATTAGTTTCATGCGCAAGAAGAAAAGTCTATTTACAGATAGCTAATATGACAATATGAAACAACATATAAACATGAAAACACCAAACATGAACACCAATAATCATGATAAAAACGGTAAAAACGGCCTTTAGCATGGAGATGCTATAATGCTATAATAATGTTAGTAACCTAAAATGACTTTATTTAAAGAGAACTGGTTAAAAGTAACAAAATTAAGAATGAATTAATATGACCCAACATGCATATCGCAATCAACAATACTAGCTACCACGCTGATTTTAACATTTTCACCATAATAACCAAATATTAGTAAGTAAAAACCTGTTTCACTTAAACTGATCGTTTAAATGTTTGGCCATATACATTTATAGTACACAATATTATTAATTATCATTATATATTTTAGGTACAGCGCTTTAAAATCAGCATCAGTTATTATTCAGAAATGTCCCATTCCTGATTTTTGCCCCCAATATGATCATTCTTAACTCTGGAGGCCACAAGGTGCTCTGCTAGAACACAGTGGTAAAAACAAAGGATCGGAACTGGCTCAGGCTTAAACTAGCTGATAACTGACGAGTTAGAACATGACTGGATCAAGATATCTTGGTTTCAGTTCGACCAGCACTGAGATGAGGCTTAATGTCTGCACAGTTTCAGCTTGGGAACTGCAAACCTGTCATGGTGTATGATGAGACTGATGGCTTCGAACAGTACTGCATTCTTGGCATTGGAGTGCTGAACTTTCTTGGACTTTGGAGGCTCTTGTGCTTTGTTCAGAATTGTTTCCAGGCACTCAGTCAGGCGTCCTCGGATCGCTGCATCCTCTGAATATAAAAACCACAAAAGCACGGAAAACCAAACGTCAGTGGTTATATAAAAATACATTAAAAAGCAGATTATGACAGTTACACCACAGGCAGCAGTTAATGAGATCCAACAGCGAACCAGGCATTAGTCATACCACCTGTAGAGTGCTTCACAATATCAATAATAAATTACCTGTAGCACATTAAGGTTACTACAAACAGCAACATACAGCATCAGTGCTGCATTTAATCACTAGATTACATCAGAAATCACTACACTAGTTGTTTGGATGGCAAGACTGCAGTAAGAGACTGTATGATCTCACTCAGCAGGATGTGTCTACTGAATGACTCATTCTACTGAGACTCCAATGAAGTGTCTGTGATTGGGAGCTGTCTGCTTTTCCCCCCCAAATATAGCAGCCAGCATTGATTGTAGGACACAGGCACAATCAGGAGCTCGTCCAAATACACAGCCCTTCAGCCAATAAACCCTTTGAGCCCATTAGCAATGTGGAACATTCTGTTTTATCATCATTATCGTCTTTAATTAAGCAGCTCTACCAGTGGCGATGCTGACAGTTGGTCCCAGCGAGCATCCTGGCACAGTGAAACACAGCCTGAAAGCTTTTACAAAAAGTTTATTTTTTAGGGATGAATTAGACTGCAATATTTCCTTACAGGCATAAAAGCAAAGCTTCTGCTAAAATATTATTTTACCCTGTGTACATACCCCATAACGAATATACACATGAGGTAGCCACATGTCCTACTAACACACCTACAATCATATTTGTTCCTACCTGGTGGCGGGTAACACTGCAGTAGGCGGAGCAACTTGACTGACAGCCACGGCGCAGCAACAAAATAATAAGTGTAGTCCTGCAGGTCAGTGGAGGCTGATGTGACGATCTGAGAACGCAAACACAACAAAACACTGATTTTATCTGGAAAAAAAAACCTACAAGACTGTGCTCCACACAATAAAGCCTCTAAAACCACAAGTGGCATCATTTCTTATTACTACTATATTCATATGTTCCTGTTCCTGTTAATAGAAGAATGTTCTATTAAAATGTTGATGTCAAAAATGTTGGGCTGCACTAGGCTCCTGTTTCAGCTGCAGATCTGCCCATTGAAAATGAAGCATTTCAGTAATATCAGCTCTATTAAAGGAGCGTCTCTGTGCTCTACTGAGCATTAACATGAGCTTCATGGAGGAAAATATGAGGAGTCGTTGTCTAGAAGATTTGTAAAGCTGCAGAAAGTCAGACTTCAGAGGCGTGTGATCAATAAGCTTTATTGGAATATAAATGTGGGGCTCAGTCGGGACGTTTCACTGCAGCTCTCTTGAGTCTCTGCCACGGACACAGTCTTCATACTGGACTACAGACGTCTGCTGTGAGCTCGCTGGAGAGTGACGGGACGTGTGCAGGTGTGATGGATCTCTTATAAACCAATAGGGCGTCAGAATGGTGTCTGTTTATACTTCTCATCCAATCAGGATCAGACTCTCACTTTCCGGATGGAGAGATTTATCTGGAGAGGGTTTTTATTGATGACGAGCCGGAATGAAAACAAAGGGGAATGAAATAGGAGGAACGAGGCTGTTTTTAAAATGTAAGGAGTAGAAAGTTCAGATAATTGGGTGAAAATGTAAGAAGTAGAAGTAAAAAGTCTGAAAAATACATAATTACTCCAGTAAAGTTCAGATAACCAACATTTCTACTTGTATTTCATTACTTGACACCTCTGCAGCTTATAAACTAGCTGAAATAACAACTATTGTTCAGTTTTCACTTCTATCAGAAAGTGCAGTCTCCCACACACATTGGAAATCTGTTTATATTCTGGCTCATATTTTGCCTCAGGTCTTCTTCCAAAGTCTATCAATAAAGCCAGCGGACTGGCAGCTCATTAGCCTTATTCCCGTTGCAGCCAGACGGGTTTGTTTTGAAGCGAGGACAAGATAAACACTACAAATTGGTCTTTTGGCAAAATGTGTGTAAAGCAGAACAATTGTGAAGTCTTGTGAAGTTAGACTTCAAATAATTATGTGCATCCATCAGACCCCATTTTATAAACCCCTGCAAATCTGAATGTCTGTGCCTGCTCGGTCAGACATATGGCATATGTAGGAAAGCGCAGCTACAACACCCTTTAACCTGTTTAACCTGCAGAATATGCTGCTTTGGTTCGGTTTAAACGACAAAATTACATAACTACCTAGTTACATAATGTATGTAATTACATAATTGATTACAGCAGCTGTCAAATTACACTGATTTCATTCCTATTGAATATACAAATATAACAGAAAGGACTGTACATGCAACAATAATTTTATCAAATTCGTATTAAACTTATTACATTAGGGAGATTAAAGCCTGAAGCCCTGTTTAGAGTGACAGTCTTACCCTGCTGAGTCTGGCCACAGCCAGAGAAACCGAGGTCTTGAAGTCGTCTGGGTTTTTCTGGGCCAGGGTGATGATGAGGCTGGTGGCAGCAGTGACCACTCCCTGTGAGAAGCACAGAAGCACATCCTTCTATTACTGCAGTCAAACAATAATGTCCTCTTTTACAATAAAACAATGGGCTTAGAACATTTCTACTGATCAGAAAGATTATTGATTATAGATAACATTAGATTTATCACTGCTATGTGTTATACAGCAGAACTGAAGCTGTACCAGGTGCTGATCATTGAGAAGGTGGACGACACGTGAAGTCCACTCCCCCATAGGGATGAGGTCTGGAGAGGTCCGGTTGAGCCGTAATAAACACAGTGCTGCACTCTGCTTCACACTGTCCATCGTGTCCCTGGAAAACCCACACAAACAGAGGGTTCTTACTCATTAAAACCACTCAGCAACACCCCATCAACCACCCGGTACACCGTAATAAACAAATAGCAACAGGAATGGCATAGCAAATGGTTAGCAACCTAATAATCAAGTAACAACCCTTGCAACCACCTGGAGATACACCAACCAACCAACCAACTGGTTAGCAACACCCTAGCAACCACCTAGAAACAGTTCAGGCTGCATAATAATTCTGAAGTCTTCAGGAATGTCCAACCTTTCCTTATCCTTTATTCTTTATACAACTTCTAACTTCAGTGTGAGTGGGTGGAGCTAGACTGACGTAGGCTGATATCACGGACACAGTGAATTCATAAGGCAGCTTAGTTTCCGAATCTAACAAACTAGAGCATTTCCAACTGTTCAGTAGTTCTACAGTTATCATGTCAAACCTCTCTTACCCCGCCACCAGGATGCGTGGCACTTCTGATGCGAATGCCTCTGCCATCTCCCTGCTGCCAACGTTAGCAATGCAGTGCAGGGCGAGGTTCATGAAGGTGGGGTTTCTGCTGGACAGGTCGTTCTTTATGGCGTTGTTGATCAGTCTGATCAGATCGCTGTTACTGTTCACCAGCACGGAGATGAACAGATAGCCCTGGAAAAACACCAGAAAGGTCAGATACACTAAAAGGTGGAAACCAGTGCAGCACACAAAGTGGTTTGATTGTTATGGTTCAGGTCAGTCTATAATTACTAGGGCTGTGTGATGGCAAGAACTTGATGATACTGTGATGTATCACGATACAGTAAACAGGGCGATATTGTTTTTTTTTTTTTTTAATTTTAGGAAAACTGTCATAGTATGAAAAAAACAAACAAAAAAAAAACCACACCACCATCTGTATGAAGTCTGAGTCCAATCAGAACAGCGGGATCTAAAGACAGTGTACAACACTGCTCTCTAGTGGTTGAGGTTTAAACACAACACAGAATGAACCACTGTCTGCCACCAATCCTTGCACATGAGCTATTAATATTAGTCCTGCACAGTATATATATCGTTTCAGCAACACTCCCACAATGTGCACGTGTTCAATATTCAGGTAAGGCAAATTAAATAACTTTTTTTGCTGCTTGATAGGAAAGGAAAAAGTCACACTCGGCACATCGACTGGGTGGATTATAACTGTCCGGGTTAATTTATTTGACTCCCATCTTGGATAGACTAAGTGCATTATTAATATCATCATGTTGGATCACTGACTTCTGGTAAAATAACTTTTTCTTTTATATTTTAAATATTGCAATATAAATTGCAGAAATAAATATCGCAACCTTAGTTTTCCAACATTGTGCAATTAATATCAACTTATATTGTATATCTAAATAATTTGTAATATCTAATTATACAGTTCAAGATTATATAAAATATATGTAATAATTATATTATTATTAATATAAACTGTGTTTGAGAATTGACAGTATTGCAAAACCTAATATTGCACTACTTCAATCTATTGAATCGCCCTGACCTCTTACTTTCTGATTAATTATCTAAATACTCAGAAGATTACACAGTACTTAGACTTATTTACACAAATTTACACTGTATAGTGTGAATAAGAACGAATTCCTTATGAAATTACGTAGTTATGAAGACAACAGCAGTAGTAAAACAGTGTTGATGTTATATACAGTGTCGTGCAAAGAGTAGCACTATGATATATTTCTACATATCAACAGTAATGTACAACACATCTTATAACTAACTGACTGACTGACAGCTCTATCAACCGGGGGCAGATCCCACATGAACTCTGTGATTAAGATGCCAGGGCTTCATTTTCAGTCGCAAACAAACAAGCTCAGACATGCAAACTATCCCTGCAGCACTTACTATCTGCTTCTCTGTGTATTTGTTGGAGCTGAGGAGGTTGACTGCCTCCATGTGGCCGAAGTCGATGTCGTGGCCCAGCAGGAAAATGAAGAGCAGCTTACAGACGTACTTCTTCTTACTGTAGCCATCCAGAGCTTTATCTCCTGAAACACATCAGAGCAGAGAGCAGCGGATGTTAACACACAGCGTGATCGAGGTAAACTGAGCTCAGCACACTTCGCTCACATTGTGCGGGATGTAGACTGGACTAACATCCTTTAATAGATCTCTGAGGGTCTGGAGCTCTGCTGCAGTTACTGAGTCAGTTGGAGGCTTCTCTGCACTCTGCTCTGAGCTCAGCACTCGGCCCTGACCCCGCTCTGTAACTTTACGTGGTCTGACAGACCCTCGGTGGACGCTGAGCTGCTCTCTGTGAGCTGTTCCTCCTAAACTCTTCCACTGTTCAATAATAACACCACTCACAGCTGATGGAGGAAGATCTAGGAGGGAAGGTCTAAATTTCACCAGCTGACTTGTTGTTGTTGGTGCAGCGGTGTCTCCTATTACATACAGAACCACGCTGGAGTTCAGTGAGCTCTTCAGAACCTCCCGTTCTTTCACTGATGTGTGGAGGAAAGACAGACTGCATGACCAGAGGCTTGACTTTATACAGCTGTGCTGATGAGACTGAATCAGACACCTGGATTCAGTGATTAGGAGGTGTGTCCCAATGCTTTTGAAAGATTTGCTCATTTAATTACCTGCCTGTACGCAGATATCTGCTGTGGTAAATCAGCTGCCTTTTGAGTTGGTTTGTGTTATTCCTGACAGTTACTGTATTTATAAAACGACATTAACTCACAAAAGAGTCTAAACGCTGTTTGTTTTACAAAAACTAAGTGGTGTAATAAAAGAAATCAATCTATCTATTAATCAATCAATAAATCAATCAGTAGGACTAGACACCGAAGCGATGCTTTGTTATTAAGTCCAGTGTGAAAAGCAGCAAGTCAGTAAATAATGAATGGATCTAAACTGAAGGGAAGTGAAGAGGAGAAAGGTAGGGCTGATGGAGATGAGTCAGCAGCAGCAGGCAGGAAGTAAATACCAGCACTTTCTTCCCATGGGGAGAAAACAAGCGGGCCAGCCATCACTGCATCTGACTCACACTGCCTGGAACAGTGTTTTACTGCGAAAAGCAAGTCAATCAGAAAACAATCAGCAGGAAAACCAGGGTCAGGAAAACTGACTGATTCTACGACTGGATGAATCTGAGCACATCTAATCCATCGCCTGAGTAATGCAGAGCAGCAGGACTGTCACAGCGAACTGATTAAACCCAACCACTACTTCAGCCCATATTTACTAGGAGTGTAACAACACACAGTACTGCACTGTAAAATACACACAGGCATCAAGAAACACTGTCAACCACCTGGTCCTGGTCCAAATACGCCTTTTAAAGATGAGGGAAAAACATTGATTATCTTAATCTACAGCGGATCCGGTCAAGATGTGGATCTACATATTAGGCAGTGAGTGAACAGTCAGTTCTTAGGTGATGAAGGTGATGAAGCAGGAAAAATGGACAAGCTTAAGAATCTGAGACACTTTGACCAGAAGAACCAGACTGTGATGTTCTAGACGAGTTAGACTGAGTCAGAACATCTCCAGAACATCAGCAAGCAGGTCTTGTGGGGTGTTCCTTCCCAGTATATGCAGTGGTCAGTACCTACCTAAAGTGCTCCAAGGGAGGACAACTAGTGTACCCGCGACAGGGTCATGGGAGCCCAAGACTCCATTAATGCTCATGAAGGCCCCGCCCACCTCATAACTTACAGGATCTGCTGCTAATGTCTGAAGGTGTCCAGATACCACAGCACACCTCCAGAGGTCTTGTGGAGTTTATGCCTCAAATGGTCAGAAAATTAGTGTCTGAGGTTGTATGTAAAATATCTGAACAGAAACATAAGCTTTGACTTACCTTTAAACTTGGAGCGAATATTGGCCAACTCTTTGTTTATTCTTTTGATCTCCGCCTCCTTACTTTTACCTGTGAATACAGACAGAGCGCATTTACAACGTGCTTTAATATCAGGACTGACAAGCAGAGCTGGGCAATACGATGATATTTTATAGTATCGTGATAAATTTTGTTATCGTGATAATAATAATAATCTTTTCTAATCATATGGAGGAGACTGTTAATGTTAATAAACACTGATCAGCTGCAGGTTTCATTACTAACAGTGTAATTAGACTGAAGGGTTCATTAGATGAAGAGCAGCAGATGTTGAGTATAAACCACTGTATTCAGTACAGGAGAAGATCTGAGTAGTAGATTATAAGAATCTGTATAGACTTTTATAGAATCATGTATCGAGAAAATGTCTTTAAATATCGTGATTTTTAGTATTTGTACCATATCACCCAGCCTTACTGGCAAGAGGTCATTTGCAGCCTGTAAAAGGCTTTATTTTCATCTGCTGGTTACGACAACACAGGATACAGCATGCCCAGCTAGCGTTGATGATTACTAACAGGTAGTACTGACACGTGTCTCAGCTAAAGGACGAGGGAGGCCCTAAATTAAACACAGAGAATAATGGCAATAAATAACTTCCTTGTTTCTCTCGTTTTGTGGTAAACTCTATTCAGAGACGTTCCTCAAATCAACCACCGCTGAGTTTGATCTAGGCTTGGATCATCACAGGCAGTCTGCAGATTCGCTGTGATCAGAGCTGGGCAATATGACGATATTTTATTGTATTGTGATAAATGTTGTTATGGTGATAATAATAATAATCTTCTCTAATCATATGGAGGAGACTGTTAGTGCTAATAAACACTGATCAGCTGCAGGTTTCATTACTAACAGTGTAATTAGACTGAAGGGTTCATTAGATGAAGAGCAGCAGATGTTGAGTATAAATCACTGTATTCAGTACAGGAGAGGATCTGAATAGTAGCTTATAAGAGTCTTCTGTTACTGATGTTTCTAGTCTGTGATTGTGTATCACAAAAATAAAAATAATTTTTACCATATCGCCCAGCCCTATGCTAAATAAACCATTGTTGTTGAACATAATAAAATCATTATTATTATTATTATATATATTATAACTATTCTTATTCTAAACATGGGAAAAAGGGATATACAAGACTAGCAACACATCTACAACACATCTCCAGCAACATTTCCTCAAAACTAGTGTTGCATTTTCAGGTGGACTACAGGCCTGGAGATGATAAACACACCATATATAAAAGATGCAGAACTTTGAACAGGATTCCTATAAGTATATAATAGAAATCTGAATGATCGGTGTTGGTATAATTAATATAATTATGCCTGCTGTAGGATCCTCTGCACGAATCAGAGATTTCAATAAGGAATGTTGGAATTCTGTTTCATTCTGGTTAATAGGTTTAGTAATAATGATGTTATTATTATTATTATTATAATAATTATATTCAGCTGCCAGTTGCAGTTCAGTAACACAAACAAAATAACATAACTAATATATATTATAACAGAGGTATTATAAAGCACTACAGGAGTAACCATGTCCTGATGCTGTCCATGTCCTCCAGCTTTCTTCAAGTCTGTTAGGCAGGAGTTTGGAGGTCTGGATCGAGGTTGGGTGGGTGGTTGGGTGGGTGGCAGGTTCTGGCCCCTCTGTGCTAGGGGTGGGAGCAGCTGTGTTACAGGGGCTGCTGTCTGACAGAAGTGCTGTTAAGTTATATGATTTATTACTGTGATAAATCATATAACTGTAAAATGACTGAGTCGAAGTAAATGTCGTGCATTCAGTCCAGTTCTGGTCCGGTTCGGTTCGGTCATCAGCTAAACTGAACGGGCTCCGCTGTCGGTCTGTAGCCACACCTATAGAGCCGCTACTGCACTCCCTCACACTGAACCACAGCTTGGGCTGGTGTTTATGTGTTCATCTCGCTGTTATCCGTGTTATTAGTGAATATTATCCCTAATATCAGTTTAATAACTGCAGCTTTACAAGCTCACAGCAGGCTGCCTGGCTAGCTCTGGCTCAGTTCGCCCCTAGCCTAGCTTCATTAGCTGGAGCCACCTAGCGGGAATAACCACCGCCCTCAGTAAAACCACTCACAGTTTCTAATGTCCGAGATGAAGACGGCCAGTCCGCGCATCCCGTCCCCTTTAGACACCGCCGGCATTTCGGTGGAAATGTTAAAAAACCCCTGTAAAACCGAAGCGAAGCGGCTAATAGCCTAGCGTTAGCGACGCTCTTCTTCCGTTACAGCTCCGGCAGGCAAAACATAGCGGAGCGACACTGCCCCCCACAGGCCGCTCACAGAACACACATACACACACACACACACACACACACACACACACACACACACATATACATATACATACACATACAACACTCCCTCCCAACTACTCCACTTCCTTCCTCACTGCTGTTCAGCATAAACATACATAAACTAAACTACATGGCCAAAAGTGTTCAGACACCCCATCTGTGTAGAAATTCAGCTGCACACAGATTTTCCAACAAATCTCACTTTGTTAAGACTGCGTCTGGCTCTGAAAGTCAGTGCCGGGAGCCATGTGCTCGGGGCATCTGGTGTTTCCCCTACTCTAACACACCTAAACCAGCACAGGCAGATAATGTGCATAGTGTGAGGTCCCCTTTAGGTCCCTGGTCTAAGAACACACATAATTCCAAGCATGGACTAGATAGGACATGTATGACTAGAGGGGTATAAAGACCGCCAGCTGGAGTGACAGAACAGGTCAGTGCCACACAAGTACCTGACCTCTCTCACAGCAATGTTCCAGCAGCTAGTGTAAAAACCTTTCTAGAAGAGTAGAGGTATATTGCACATATTCATTATTCAAAGCCAAACAGCACAGCCAGGCTTCTTCTCACATGTATACTGGTGTTATTGTTACAGTTATTATTCTCACAACCTGAGGCCCAGACACACGCCAACAAAGAGGCTGGAGGACATTTAAGCCTGAGGCTTGTAACTCAAAGGAGCAGCAGGAGTGGTTGATCTGGAGGGGGCTGTCTCTGCCAAGGCTGCTACAGGTCTCTGTGGGTGTGATTTTTTTGGATGCCAGAAGGCCTGCACCCTCCCCAAGGGGGCAGTGTTTACACAGCCGGAGTTCAAGAACATAAATCATAATTTCATTACAACAACAAAATTATTATTAATAATATTATTATAACCAACAACACAAAGAAAAAGGCTTTCTAGATTTTGGAGGTGCATTGCTGTAAGGATTTGATTGCATTCAGCAACAAGAGCATTAGTGAGGTCAGGTTGTTGGTTGATCACCACCCCATCTCATCATCCCCAACTCCCCAACTCATCCCATCCAATAGTACTGGATGGAGCTCCTCCACCATCATCAATCCAGAGAACACAGTTCCTCCACTGCTCCACAGCTCCTCAATGCTGGGGGGCTTTATACCCCTCTAGCCCACGCCTGGCATTAGGCAGCATGGAGCCAATAGAGTCATTTTCAAGTCCAAATTCTATTGGCAGAACTTCTCTACAGGTGTATATGTATCATTTTTATTACTATTTAATAAATATATCATATTAAAGTGTCAACAGTGTAAGATGAGTGTCTGTATGAAAGGTCATATATGAATAAAAATTTGCCCAATTTTTTCAGGAAAAGCAGAGAAGCAGCCTTACACCTAAGCTAACACTGCACACTTATTTACATGGTTTCTGACAAAATAAGCTTTATTTTCCTTTATTTTCCTTTAATTCCTTTATTTTCCTTTATTTTCCTTTAATTCCTTTATTTTCCTTTTTTGTCTTTATTTTCCTGGCACTTTTTGTGTTTACCCAGGTCTGCTAACTTAGCCAAAGTCTTTGCAGTATGCTGCAGCCATTTGGCCCGGTCTCCGTCCATTACCATATCTGAGTCAGTGCCGCTCCCTCGGCCTTCACCACTCCCGTTTACCAAACAGCTAGCAGCCCTCGGGACAATGAGCAGTGCAAGGCTGCTATCAGCATCTCCTGATAGGCTCTGAGAAGGTGTTGGTCCAGTATCTGCGGATGTTCAGGGAGAAGCGTTCCTGGTAATCCAGCTAATCAGCTAATCGGTTAATTGGCCAGTTTAAGCTCCGCCCACAAATTCATAATTTCATTGTCCAAAATGTTGTGTAAATGTAATAGCCATTAGTCCAACCTCACAACATATGATGGTAAAATAGTGAATAGAGAATCTGAACTAATGCAGTTCTCTTTAGGGACTACTTTCTGTAGCTGCACTACACCCTGCAGCATGTATCCCTCCACCATTTTAATGATCTGGTTTTAAAAGCAGGTTCTAGAGCCGAACTCTTCTCAGAACTCTGGTAGAACCGTGTCTCAGGCATCAGGCAGCGTCTTCATCACCATTAGGTGAAGAACTTTCTGTGAGGAGCTTTTATTAGAGCTTCAGACGTCTGCTTCCCTTCACCTCCACTGTAGAACCACAGCTCTGACTGGGGGAGCTTATCCAGAACCTCCACTGTAGAACCACAGCTCTGACTGGGGGAGCTTATCTAGAACCTCCACTGTAAAACAGCTCTGGGGTGGTTATCTAGAACCAAGCGTTTCACACCAACCCCCCCAAACCCCCACTCTGGATGAGATTATTCACAAATTAACCACACAATCACGCAGAGGTCTTCAGTAGTAAGGGTGAGACCGGCTCATTCCTGTAGCAGTCAGTCTGTATATGGACGTTGGCCATGTACCACAACACTGCACGTACACTCAAAAAAAGTGTAAACCGGCCTGCTATCACAGTGTATGGCCTCAGAGCAGATCATCTGCAGTGTAGTGCTTAATGACAGGCCGATTATTAATCATATGATTTTTATCCAGGATTGCACCTAATGCAGTGTAGAAAGAGTGTTTGCTCCGGTCTGTTGTAGCCAGGTGAGTTGCTGCTTTGCCTCAGTGACGGGTCATTAGTAATGTGATTATTACAAGCTGGCGAAGGGCAGAACTGACTGACCGACAAGTCCACTTTCCCTCCTTAGCCCAAAAATACTGTTAATCAGTCGAGACTGTAAACATGAACAGAGCCGAACTTATAAAACATATATTGTTATAGATGATTGTGTATAGTTACAGCTTCCTAATGTATATGTTAGATTAAAAAAATAATTATATGTAATTTTACAAATATAATTTGGATTATTTCATGTTTTGTAAAGAAATCAGTGCTGTCATGTGATCAAAACACAAACACATCAGTATCTTCTATGAATTATTCAGTATCCAGTATGAATTATGCTACCAACTATGATGTATTCAGTATTTACTATGAATCCTTCAGTAAAGATTCAAGAATTCAAGGATTCAGGGAGACTTTATTGTCATTCGCATGTGGTACATGGGGTGGAACGAACTTGAAATCTTAAGGTCCCAGTTACACCCAAAAAGCAATTATTGAATAATAAAATAATAATAATAAAAAATAATAAAAAGGGAAGACATAAATAGGAAAAGTGGGAACGCAGTTAAAGCCGTTAAAAAAGTAGCAGCAACCTGATCACAATATGAGTGTAGCAGCATGAATGAATTAGGGTCCACTAACTACTACAAATTATTTAATTTACAGGACCTCGTACAGGACCTCGTACAGGACCTCATACAGGACCTCATACAGGACCTCGCACAGGAGGACCTCATAAAGGACCTCATACAGGACCTCGCACAGGAGGACCTCATACAGGACCTCGTACAGGACCTCATACAGGACCTCGCACAGAAGGAACCTCATACAGGACCTCATACAGGACCTCGTACAGGTCCTCGTACAGGTCCTCATACAGGACCTTGTACAGGACCTCATACAGGACCTCGTACAGGACCTCATACAGGCCTTTGGGGGGTTTAATGTTTTTTTTGTCAAATTTCAGTCTTTTCAGTATTTTTCTATATTTGGTAACTTTGTTACAAAACTCTCACCATTACAGGTGGCCAAGAAATACTTCCTTCATATCGTTATGATTTGTGTTTTAATTATTTAATTTAGGGTAATGAGAAGCTCAGAGCTTCACACACAATTGAGCATTTCACCAAAACAAACAAATAAACAAATAAAAGTCAATAAAAGGCACAGTGATATCAGCCAACTCTCACTGCAGAATTCCTGCAGGATTGTTCAGCAGTGGCTAATGATTTACTAGAATTAGCCTGAAAGGTTAATTGTGTAGACCTGTGGGATATAAATAGGTTCTAGCTCATTATTTTCACATGTTTTATGAACAAGGAGTGTCTTTTGATAAGTGACGTAAACACACAGCCGGATGGTTGCACACACCTGGCAGGTGGGCAGATGAAGGAGCAGTTCCTGGTAGAAATGCTGGGGTTATTAATTTTAATTACGTATATAAATAAAGTATTTATTAATCTGCTTCACTGTATTATGTTTGAACTATAGCAGCTGCAGATAATATATTAAATATTGCGTAGGAAAATATGTGTTTTAAAAACTTTTTAAATTTAAATACTAAATTCACAATCACTTAATACACTGCACCTACACTATTTGGTCAAAAGTATTGGGACACCTGCTCATTTATTGTTTCTTCTGAAATCAAGCAGGATGAGGAAGCGGGCTGGCAAGATTACATCTGACCCCTCACATCCTGGACACCTCCTCTTCCAGACACTCCCCTCGGGTAGAAGACTGTGGTCCATCAAAACCAGCACAACACGTCATGCTAACAGCTTCTTCCCCAGAGCTGTAGCGCTCCTCAATCACAGTGGTCACCTCCCACTGTAAACCTCTAAACTTACAACTGAACTGTACCAAACCGGACTGAACAGCTATTTGCACTCTGCCTATTTTGCACTATGACTATTTGCACACCTGTACAGATGTTCTTTTCTTTTCTGTAAATATATTTTTCAGCTCTTTATTACCTTTAGTACTTTTTACTTTTTTAATTTATCCCCTACCCTATTTATTGTTCAGTGTCTTTTTCCTTTAGTTTAATCTGTGTTCTGTGTTTTTTTGTTACTTGTCATACGTGTTGCTCTCACCAAGACAAATTCCTTGTATGGGTAACATACTTGGTGAAATAAAGAGATTCTGATTCTGAAGGCTATATGGTTGGAGTAACTGTCTCTACTGTCCAGAGAAGAAGACTTTCTACTAGATTTTGGAGGAGCACTGCTGTGATGATTTGATACCTCATGCCATCCAAAAGTACTGGATGGAGCTCCTCCACCATCATTCCAGAGAATACAGTTCCTCCACTGCTCCACAGCTCCTCAATGCTGGGGGGCTTTATACCCCTCTAGCCCACGCCTGGCATTAGGCAGCATGGAGCCAATAGGGTCATCAGTGTTTAATTGCTCCAGAGAGTCCAGAATTGTCCTTTTGTGGAGCAATTTAGACAGGTACTGACCACTGCATACCAAGAGAGAACACCCCACAAGACCTGATGTCTGATGTTCTGGAGATGTTCTGACCCAGTCATTGTCTAGAACATCACAGTCTGGTTCTTGTCAAAGTGTCTCAGATTCTTATGCTTGTCCACTTTTCCTGCTTCAGCACCTTCATCACCTTCAAGACCTGACCGTTCACTCACTGACTAATATGTAGATGCACCCCTCGACAGACAGGAGCCTCTGGACCCAGATCATTTTCCTCTTGTAAATTTGGAGAAGGAAGGAGCAGAAATGAGGTTCAGTTCAGTCAGTTCTGACTGAGACCACAAAGTTTTGTGATGGACCTGAAGGAATAGTGATAGACCCTTTTAGGAAGCCCATTTGGGTCCCAGTAACAACACCCAGGAACCCACCTAGCCTATGTTCCACCCATGTGAGCACTGCATGAGCGTGTTGGCTGGGTTTACAGGTGGATTGCAGCCTCAGGGAGGGAGGACATGTGTGTGTTGATTAAACAGGTGCTTCACCTTCTGACATTTAGGATCTGGCCAGTTGCGACAGGATGTATGTGCTGAAGGCTATCTGCATGGCCCCAGACAGTTTGCTTAGACTGACCACCATTTAAATTCTAGTTTTAACACAAATAAATAATAAATAAACAAGAGGATGATCTCCAGCAGTTGTTTGATTTAAAGTTTCATTAAATTCAGATCAATTCTACCTGATCTGAATTCTCAGGCTCTGGAAGATAGAACCATCGGTCTGGATCCAGGAGCATGTGGGTTGGTTTAGGCTATCCTGTCTCCTGTAGTGTGAACCAGATATTAAAGAACCTCCACACACTGTATACCCAGCCAACAGGCTCATGTGGGGCTCACATGGGTGGAACATGGGCTAGGTGGGTTCCAGGTGGGCATGAAGTCTGAGTGGGTTTGTAGATGTGTGAGGCTTCCCAAATAGGCCTCATCGTTACAGCCCACCGTAATCCCCATTCCCATCTAGGCCCTGTATGCTGTGTACAACCCACATGGGGCCCATGTTTAACCCCTCATGGTCCCATCACTGACCCTGGTGGGCATCCAAATGTGGGGTCAGCATGGTACCCGAGGAAAAACCTTCTGCTTCCCAGCTGAGACACCCATACAGGCCCCACATGGACATGTTAGCTGGGTAGGTTCCAGGAAGAAGATATGTATAGGTGACCTCCTTGTCGGAAGTAAAGACTGAGACTTTTAGAAAGAGTTTGGACAGACTCCAGCGTGTCCCCAGCGCTCTCTGAGTGTACGTAAAGATTAAACACTGTGTTTGTACAGATGACACAAAGATGAGACCTCTCGATGAGGCATCTCGACACTCTTAGAATAAACAGAGCGTTCGTGTTTGCGCTCTTACTATTGAATCTGGAGGCACCGACGTGTGCAAATTCTAAATATTGGCCTAAGAAAGACTTGCGTAAATATTTACTCGTTGACGCCCAGCTGCGGCCTGATGCGTTAATTATATTAGCAAATACGGAGAAATTTAAGCAGGTGCAGACTTTATATGGTCATCTGTACCTGCGGTTTCCTCCAGCCTGCCTGAGTGGTTTTAGTCTGAGGCACAGTTTTGAGTCCTGACACACCCTGACCTCACTAAACCTGCCCGAGGCCTGGACCATGAGGGCAGACCTGCTCTGGATAACAGGAGCGAGGATCGTTGTTGGAAGATTTATCTGAGTCTGTTATCCCAAATTCAGTCGTTCTTGATATTGAGATTCAGAGAGGACTAATAATAATAATAATAATGATAATAATAATAATAATAATAATAATAATAATATAAAAAATGAACAGTTGTCATGACTTGTGTGGTTAATGTCTGTAAGTGGTGCAGTGATTCTCTACAGTATTTCCTTTAGGGTTGGGGGTGAAACGGCTGATTTCTCAAAACAGAAAGTGTCCAATTTTTAAGATTTTAAATGAATTTGAATTTTTAACTGATAAAATTAAAATGATTATTTTGGCCACTGAATATTTTTTTATACATTCATTTCATTACGTCATTATTTTGATATTCTAATGCTTAGTGAGATCTGTTCTAATTATTTTGAGATTTTGTATTGTGAGTGGTGGGAATGGGCCTCCAAAGTAACGTCTGTAATTAACAACAACCCATATTCACCATTAGTGTCTGCCTTTAACCCACCCATGCAGTAAACACACACACACACACACACACACACACACACACACACATACACTAGTGAGCAAACACACCCACAGTGACAGTGAGCACATGTGCCTAGAGCAGTGGGCAGCCATCACTGCAGCACCCAGTGAGCAAAGAGGGTTAAGGGCCATGATCAGGGGTCCAACAGCAGCAGCAGCAGCAGCAGCTTGCTGATCCCGGCTATCGAACCCACAGCCCTGTCATCAACAGCCCAGTGCTCTAACCACTCAGCCACCACTGCCCCAGGGTTTCTACTACATTCAGAGGAGCATTGCTGTGAAGATTTGATTGCATTCAGTGACAAGAGCGTTAGTGATGTCAGGATGCTGGATGATGATCATCACCCCAACCCCATCACCTAAACCCCCATCTGGAGCTCCACCATCCAGACCAGCGAGGGTTAGTGGCATTGCTTCCTTTTAGCAGAGCTCTTTTTAGGACTGAAAGCTCATAAAGGCCCAAGAGTAGCAGGTTGGTGGGCCTGGGTACTGCTGAACTCCCCTCAAAAGGGAAAGGGCTTCAGAGCCCCTCTAGCATTAATGGGATAGTTTGCGGTGTGCGGACGGAACCGTCCCACGCTGTGGTAAGAAACATGGGGTGTGATGTGAAGTGAAGTGCTGGCTAATACCTGCAGGTGACTCTGTGTACTCAGGTGTGTTTACTGATGACTGCACCACAAGGCCACAGGTGTACCTGAAGTAGCCACAGGACCCTAATTCACTCCGGCTGACTGACGTCAGAGACAAAGGTGGCAGTGCTGTAATTTCAAACCTTATAGAATTTCCTTACAGTGATTTAGAGTCAGAGTAATGATAATGATATTTGGCCTCTATAGTCTTTACTATGGCCTCTCTCAGCTGTGTGCTTTACACACACAGCTGAGAGAGGCCATATTTATAACCATTATAACTTTATAACCATTATCAGTTACTGTGTACTAAGGGAGTCCGGCAGGTGTTTACTTTCCAGTGTAATGGACTCCTCTTAATTGGTATAAATGGGAGAACTGATGGGAGAACTTTACACCACCCGCTGCATCCGCAAAGCAACCAGCATTGTGGATGACTCCACCCACCCTTCACACAGTCTGTTCTCCCTCCTGCCATCAGGAAGAAGGTACCGCAGCATCCGGTCCAACACGACCAGACTCTGCAATAGCTTCTTCCCCCAAGCCATCAGACTCCTCAACACAACTCAACTTCTGAACTGATATCTTACTGGTACATGCACACTCTCCCTCTCTCTCTCTTTCCAACCATTTATCCCAGATAACATGGGAAGCATTTTTTGCACAAGCATTTGCACTGATAACTTTACTACCTCACTGGACACTGGACTGCACATTGCACAACTTGCACACTACAGTCATTATTTATTATCCTCTGTCTGTACTGTGTTGTCTGTCCGCACTTGTTTGTTTGTGTTGCACTTGTGTTCTGTATGCACTGTCTATGTTGCACCATGGTCCTGGAGGAACGTTGTTTCGTTTCACTGTGTACTCTGTATGTAGTTGAAATGACAATAAACCCACTTGACTTGACTTGACTTGACTTGACTTGACTTGATTTGTCCAGACCAGAATGTCCCACTTTTTATGCCTCTTTATTTAGAGACCATGCTCTTTTTGTTTTCTAGTGGACAGAAATGGTTGAGGAATCAGACATCACTATTGGGAATATCTGCTCTATGGTATTTTGGCATCATGATTGACCTCTGACCCCACGTTTAGTCAATCAGCGGTGGCATGTTTGCTATCTGATGTGTGCTTCTTTAGTTTAGAATGAGAGATGCTAAGCTAATGTTGCTAAAAGACACTGGACTCAGCTTGGGAAACACACGCCCGATAACACCTCTCAGCTCATCTCTTTGTAAATGGCTGTGGTTTAGAAAATGCTGTATATTATATATCCATAATCTATAAAGTTCATCAGTACAAACATAGACCTCGACCTCCTATACAAACATCACACTCAGGACTTTTCTCTGAACATATAAACACTAAACACTTATTATTATTTTATTATCTGCTCAGATTACACAGCATCACACTTCACACTTACACACTGCACACCAGCTGTTCAGCTGTATTTCTATATTGTATATATATATATATTTATATCTAATCTCTGTATTTTAATTTAATTTGACATTTTTTGCTTTTGATCCTTATATTTTATACACTTTTAAAATATATTTTTCATTTTTTAATATTTTTTTTTATTATATACTGTGGTTGCATGTGCACAGAGAACTGTGTGTAACTGAGGGCCAGGAAGGGTACATCAGTTGCGTCCCCCAATTCGCTCTGAATGTAGGCTGCATTTCTAGGCTGTATACGAAGGGTCCCTCACTTTCAAACTGCCTTCTAAGACATAGGGGCCGAGAAATGTGGCCTGGCTTTTGGAACGCAGCTAAAGAAAGATTTCAATACAAAATAAAAGTTCTCCATGTTTTCTAGCTAATGCTAAAGTAGCCTCGGGGTCTCTGTATGTAACAGGCTGTGCTATATCAAAAGTGCTTTTTTATATTTAGAATATTTTAATGTGATTTAATAAAATGAAGTTTTTGCTGGTTTGAGAAGTTACACAGCTACCACACACACTGAAATACCAGCGCACTTTAATATAAATCAAGGATTCAGGGAGACTTTATTGTCATTTGCATCACATGTGGTACATCGGGTGGAACGAGATTGAGATCTCAAGGTCCCAGTTATACCCATAGAGCAATTATTGAATAAAATAATAATAATAATAATAATAATAAGAATCTAGAATATCAGAAGGGTAGACATAAATAGGAAAGTGAGAGAGCTGAGAAATCTGATCACAGTATGAAAGGAGTGTAGCAGCATGAATGAATAAGTAGTGGTAACATAATAAAGTGTCTCAGTGTCCTCTAAGTGTCCGTGCCCTGCTCTACACTGAAGCCCCTCGTCACACCGCGGGACAGACAGCCCGTACACTCCCTCGCCTGCAGATGGTCTCTTTGTCCTCATCCTGATATGAGACTTTCGGGGCAGTGGTGGCTCAGCGGTTAGAGCGCCGGGATATCGATAACAGGATTGTGGGTTCGATTCCCGGGCTCGGCAAGCTGCCACTGTTGGGCCCTTGAGCAACGCCCTTTACCCTCTCTGCTCCCCGGGCGCTGGAGTTGGCTGCCCACCGCTCTGGGTGTGTGTGTACTCACTGCCCCTAACACATGTGTGTGTGAGTGTGTGTTCACTACCAGATGGGTTAAATGCGGAGGACACATTTCGCTGTACAGTCCACGCTGTACAGTGACGAATACGTGCACCTTTATCCTTTTATCCTTTTTTTCATTTTGTGGTCCAGCCTTTATCCCGGTCCAGCTGAAGTCTTCTAGGTAGGGCAGGTTGTTGCCGCTGCTGTTGCTGATTTTCAGTGAATGTTATCAGGTTTGTAGGTGAGGCAGATTTACAATTTACTTTTGTTAACTTTCCCTTTTGGTCTGCAGATACGGCAACATGAACAAGCAATACAGAGAACCCAGCAGAGTGCTAGATAAGGAGGAGGAGGTTCAGCACCTCAGAACCATCCCAGACACTAATTCTACAGACTTAGCTAAAGCTCCTTCACCTGGGATTCACATCTGCACACAAAGGAAATCTATTTTGGAATTAAATGCAATTTAATTTAGGTATTAAAATACATAATAGTACAGAATTAATATGTAATAGGGTCCCCGGGACAGGATTTTGGATTGGCCTCATGGATGTGCACAAATTGAGTCTGCACTTCATTCCAGCTTCTGAAAGCTAGGCCTTTGCCTGGTGACAGTTAACCAGGTTATGGTGATCTTTACCCAGTGATGAACATGCAGATATGGTGGGAAGTTTACATACTCTCATCATGGATGTGAGCGTGATGCCAATTTTGGGCTTTCAGTGATTTCAGTGTTTTCAGTGAGAGAGGTTTGCATAAATGTCCCCTAAGTTAAACCTTCACTAGATGCTTCTGGTAGTCATCAGCAAGCAAGTCGTGAGGTGGGACCTCCATGAGCATCAATCAGCTTTGGGCATCCATGGTCCCTGGCCACTCGGAGAAAAGCGCTGGGCCTCCAGCTCCACCACATCACTTAAGAGTGAAGAGGCGAGAGAGCCAGAGCACGACCAGCTGTGCTCTCTCAGACTCCGGCTGCTGATGGCAAAGCGGCATGGCTCCGGATTCGATCTCCCGACTCCCAGGTCATGGTGGCAGCCTTTACTTTTTAGGCCTTATATATCTTAGCCTTTGCTGTTTTTCACTTTTTGTTGTTGTTTACACTGAATCCGTTTCACATTGTACCAGAATTTTTCCTCCCTCTGTAAATCTTAAATGTCCAGGAAACAGTGAAAAGCCTGGACTTCCACCCCGTATGTCTATAATTAATAATCCAAAGCCCAACATCCAGATAGTTTGGACTGTTTTCCATGTAGTTGCTAATTAATACAATTTAGGACTAGAAAATACATCCAGGTAGTTGATTAAAGGTCCACTTAAACGGCCAGGAGCCAGTGGAGGGCCTGGACCTCCATTACTCAACCCCATATCTCAAAAATAATCCTGGATAATCTTTCTGGATAATAAAATGTACAATTAGATCATGCAGCCAGTTTAATGATTCAACTGTTTTGGAGATGCTAGATTTTTGCAGGACATTAACAATATATTTATTCTAATTCCGAATCCCAAACACTACCTACTATCCTTTAAAGAGGTGGCTCAGACGTCTGCACAGGACTCGCAAATTCATTTCTTCATAAATCTTGGAACAGATCCTGATTCCTGACGTTGGAATAAATGAGTCAAATTAACACCTTCGGTTTCAAGAATGTGCTTCAGGCGTGGCATTAAAATAAGTGATTGGTGACCAACCAGAGCAGAACACACCTCGATGCAGACGTGTGAGCGTGATACGAGCCCCAATCAATCACGCTACGCTCGGTCAGTCTGAAGCTCTGCGTGGTAAAAGCAATCTGAGGCTGATTTGAGCAGTGATGTGTCCTGCTGAGATTCCCCCTCCATTCACAGCAGGGGGGCATCAGGAGTGATGCGCTGTGGCGGGTGTGTTGGGCGTGTGCTTGTTCGAAATAATAATATTTAAAATAATCGATTCCCCTCCCAGCTAGAAGTGCTTGAGAACACAGTGAGGGGAAAGGACTGCGTCTCAACAGGTGGTTTTTAAGTGGAGTTATTTATCCTGGCCGGGCCGATGTGTTCAGGTGCCCTCATGATAGAAACAGAAAGCCCGGGGTTGTTCGGGCTTGTTGGCGATGCCATCCAGCTGAATAGGTGTATGTTGGCACAGTGACGGCTCACTGAAATGAGGAAGACTTTTTTGTGTGACAGAGCAAAGGTACACCTGAGGTTTTATCCGTTTTGACTCACTAGCTTTTAATGCCTTTGTGTAAATTTGCTGTTAGAGAGATAAGAAAGACAAAGGCGCTGGCAGCAGGAGGTTAAAGGTCAAGAGAGATAATTGGTAATTAATCTTCGAATAGGTTCACGCCTGCAGAGGCTCGTGTGTGTGCGCGCTATGAGTCAAATTAAGATAAAACAGTTCAGTAAACAACAAAAAAATGTCATGGGAACCCCTTAGACACACGTTAAGGGATGTTAAATCAAAGATGAACAGAAGTACTGACAGTTAAATCATGATTAATAAACATCTAGGAGCCAGCAGAGGACCTGGACGTCCATCCCTCACTTCTATAACCTCTTATATAATAATCCAGGAATAATCCAGATGGGTTGCATTGTTTTCCATGTAGTTACTGAATAATACTATTTAGGATTAGAGAAAAAAACATGCAGTTAAATTATTACAGGTGTACTTAAGTATCCAGGAGACAACGGAGGGCCTGGACTTTCACTCCCCAGTCCTGTAACTCAAGCATAATCCAGATAGTTTCTGAATAATAACAGAGGATTAATTCAGCATTAAGAATTACAGCCAGTTAGATAATGAAAGGCTCACTTAAACATCCAGGAGCCAGTGGAAGGCCTGGACTTCCATTTCTTAATTCTGTAACTCAAGAATAATCCAGATAGTTTAAAAAGTTGTTTTTTTTCATGTAGTGTCTGAATAATAAAATATAGGATTAAAAATACACCAAATAAGTAATTAAATTCCACTTAAATGTCCAGGAACCAGTGAAAAGCCTGGACTTCCACCCCTTACGTCTATAATTAATAATCCAGCAATAATCCAGATAGTTTGGATTATTTTCCACGTAGTTGTTAATTAATACAATTTAGGACTAGAAAATACACCCAGGTAGTTGATTAAAGGTCCACTTAAACGTCCAGGAGCCAGTGGAGGGCCTGGACCTCCATTACTCAACCCCATATCTCAAGAATAATCCTGGATAATAAACCCCCCCCCCCCCCCCCATAAACATCCAGGAGCCACCAGCAGGGCCCAGGCCTTTACACTATTTTATACATAATCACTGAAAGACGAGCCTTTAACTATAGGACAGGTTAAAAACTCACAATTTGAACTCTAAAATCTTAATGAATCTTTAATTTTTTTTAATTCTTCCAAACTATAAATCAAAACTCATCTCTACAATATTCACATTAGTCACATAACTGCTCACAGACCACGCTTTACAGTGAAAGCTGTGAAATTGTGAATTCATAAGTAGCCAATTAGATTGAAATCAGGGAGCCGCTGACATCTTGGGAAAGTGCCAGGTTCAGCCCCTCCTTGGCCTTCACACAATAGAAGGTCTTATAAAGGCTAAAGCTGAGCCAAGAGCCACATTCAAACTCCTGTGGGCCATCAGACGACCCACAGGGCCACCATGGGGAATTACAGAGCGATTCCGATATGGGCGCTGAGATGGATGGTACTAGCCATTGGAATAAGCTCCACACAGACAGGTAGGAGAACCACCTTTCCTTCAGTGAGCCGCTCTGGACCAGCTGTTGCTGGTCGACGTCTGTAAGAATCGACATTCTTATGAATCTACTTCTCCTTCATGGAAGGGCTTGGAGTTGTTTGACCAATGTGGGGCCTTTAGAAATGCCCGAGTCCTGTTCTTCCAGTCCGCTCCTTCTATTGTGGAAATCTGAACTGGACAGATGATTAATGAATACTAATAATGAGCACCAGTGGAAGGTCTTTGGTTGTTTATCAGCAATTTCCTAACTGTGTACCTTGAGTTTATGACCATCACACTGACCGCCCCTTTGCTCCCACAGCAGACGGACCTGTCAACTTCATTCCTCAGATGACCAAGATAACCATGACCTCAGGTGAGAATCCACAACCCCAGACCTTGTAACAGTAATTCCTTATAATCAGACTATAAACTGACCAGTGGCTGGACCTTAACATCCCAGCATGAAGCCTGTAAGGATGAACATGAATAACTGATGAAGAATTCCACACATCTGGGTCCAGCAACATCAATACATCACCGTTTCAGAGCAACTGGTGTCCGAGTTCAGTAGATACCAGCATCACCATTCTCCTCCAGCCTTTACCCTCCATCTAACACACCCTGCTACAGCAGCAGCTCATACTGAAAGCTTTCACAAGAGAGGGAGGGTGAGCCGGCTGCTCCATTTAGCACTGAACTCAACTTAAGTGCATTTACATCACCTTTAAAGGCTTTTTAAAGCAATGAAAAGTGATGGAATCTTCAATAATCAACACACGTTTCAAACTATAGTAATAATAATATAATATATATTAAAACTAATAGTTCATAGCGGATACTGAATAATTCCCAGCAGATACTAAATAATTCATAGTAGATACTGAATAATTTATAGTAGATACTGAATAATTTACAGTAGATACTGAATTTGAAGTAGGTCCTGAATATTTACTTGCTAAAACTAATAGTTCATAATGGACACTGAATAATTCATAATGGACACTGAATAATTCACAGTGGATGCTATAATTTGAAGTAGGTCCTGAATAATTCATTGTTAAAACTAATAATTCATAGTAAATCCTAAATAATTAATAGTGGATACTGAATAATTCATATTGGATATTGAATAATAAGTCTTCCCCACAGTTGAAAAAGGAGTGAAATGTTTGTTTTATTTGGCTCAAAAGTATATTTCTTATTTCTGATGTTGTTGATTGACAGGCGTGAGCCCTGCTCATAATGAACGAGTCTGCAGCACATGGGGAAACTACCACTTCAAGACCTTCGATGGAGACATCTTCCAAGTGCCCTCCACCTGCAACTACATCCTGACCTCACAGTGCAGCAGCAGCTACGAGGACTTCAACATCCAGATGAGGCGGCAGGTGGTGGACGGCCATCCCACCATCACCAAGATCACCATGAAGCTGGAGGGCACGGCGGTGGAGCTGACCAACAACTCCGTCAGCGTGGACGACCAGGAGTGAGTACCTTCAGTGCTTTTAGAGTCACACCTTCCTGCTTTAGTTGTCTGGAACATTAGGGGTATGACACAGCATCGGTCAGAACCTACAAATTCAACTGCAGCACTTTTAGGAAGGTTAAAATAATCATCCTAACTGGGAGTTAATGTGGGCTGTAACCCAGACTCATCCTCGGGACTGATGAAGAATATCTGTCTGTCTGCTTTGCCGCAGGGTGACTCTGCCGTACAGCCACTCCGGAGTCCTCATTGAGAAAAACCCCTCTTACATCAAAGTTACAGCCAAGCTGGGACTCACGGCCTGGTGGAACGGGGAGGATGCTCTCATGGTGAGTGAAACTGATGGTCATGTAGAACTGGAACTAGCTATTTATTTATTTTTAATAGATTAACTCAAGATTTATAAGCTGTTTGAGGGCACCTTTATAATAACAAAGCACATTGAGATAAATGTGTATCACAATGGGAACATTGTTTTAAAAATGATACAATTATAGTTTTTGCACTTTAACATAGCGACAGAGGCTAAAAAACAGCATTGTATAATAAAGTGTGATACTGTCTGGTATATCAGATTGGTGGACCAGTACTTCCCCCAGTGGTGTTCTGGGCCTTATACAGTGAATTCCAGCTATTCCTTATTCAGCTGGGTTACAGTACAGTTACTGTTTACTGGAGCACACGTTAACTTTACTGTATTCACACTCTAAAGCCTACAGTGTGTCTAATACTGATGATTATTTTGAAATAGTGTAATTAATGAAATAATTTATGAATACATTAATTGATACAATTTATTTAATATCTCCAGATTGAACTTGACGACAAGTACAAAAACCAGACTTGTGGACTGTGCGGTGACTTTAACGGAGTCCAGCTCTACAACGAGTTCATCAAAAACGGTTGGTTTTAGTACATCTATATTTTAGTATATCTCACGTTCATACATTTATGGTACATTAACTCTAGAGCAGGGTAGCACTAATATGCACAACTAAATATACTACATAAGTATACAGAAGCAGGAGGGTCCTATGTAAGGAACTTTCTCTACTGTGTACCAAGGATTTATATAATGATATATATATATATATATATATATATATATATATATATATATATATATATATAAAATGAAATATATGGACAAATATATGAACACAGCAATTTTTTTTACTGTACATTTAAAGTCAGTTATCCATAGTAGTGACATGATATAATAATAATAGATAAATAATAAAGTGTCGGAGTGAAGTGATATTGACCATCTCAGTGAAGTGAGCTTGTTCAGAAGCATGATAGTCTGTGGGTAGAACCTGTTCATTAGCCAGTTTGCTGTGTCAGCCTACTCTGTTGTTGTAATCTGCACATACAACCTATACAACAATGCTTCTCACGCTGCACTTCAAAAGTGTTGCAGCCCTACATTACGTAAGTACAATCCATAAACACTGTTTATCTCCTATTAATAAAGGTGTTGAGATTTCTTCATCTGACTATGGACATTTTGCCAAGATGGATTCTCCAACAGAGAGCTGCAATGCTTTACCCACTCCATCAGACGACACGTGTGCCATACTGGTAAGATCTGGTCCAAAACTGCTTTATTATTTCATATTTCACAGCCCTAACGGCTCAGTCCTTCACCAGACTAACACCCTCACAGTCCGGTCACTGAGATTTTACTCTACCGTAAACTCTCACCGGTCAGTTTATCAGAAACTCCTAGCACATAGTAGGTACACATTGAAGATGCACAGTTACAGACTGTAGCTCATCTGTGACTGCCACAGTTTCACCCCCCAGTGGAAATAGACCACCACAGGACCATCAGATATTACTTGGGTGGTGGCCCATTCATATGGTATGTCAGGAACAGTGGTGTTGCTGGGGTTTCTACACACATCAGTGTCGCTACTAGGTTGAGAGAGGGGGTTACTACCAAGTCCAAAAAAATCCACCAAGAGGGGCTCAGTGGCTCTGTGGTCAGACACTGAACCCCTGATGAACCACTAGCACAACTGAGCACCATCACATGAGCTACAGTCTCTGTGAACTCTACACCAGAAGCGGCCAGGAAGTCTGTACAGATGGGCCGACAGTAAGGTCTTGTCTTTCCTCCGCAGACGACAGTGTGTGAGCAGCTGCTCTCTGCACCACCCTTCAGCAGCTGCAAGGACCTGGTGTCCCTCGACTTCTTCATCAAAGCCTGCGAGGAGGACATGTGCCAGTGCAGCAGCAACTCCAGCTCGTTCTGCCTGTGCAGCACCCTCTCAGAGTTCTCCCGCCAGTGTGTGCACGCCGGAGGGAAACCTGGCCAGTGGAGGACTGACCAGTTCTGCCGTGAGTTCGATCCGGTCCTTAGACTCTTTCTGAGAGATGGGGTTTAGTCTGTAATGTAATGTAATAAATATGCACTCAAATTTAAATTCTCTGGGAATTTCCAACTGCAAACATCCAAAATAATAAAGCACGCTGTTTTAATGTTGATATTTCACTCCAGCGTGAAAACTTCCTCCAGAAGTATAATAACAACCCACCAACCTGCTCTGTTTTACAGCTAAAATGTGCCCTGAGAAGAACATGGTGCACCAGGAGTGCGGGAACCCCTGCATCAACACCTGCTCCAACCCTGACAGAGGCCATGTCTGTGAGAACCACTGCATCGATGGGTGCTTCTGCCCAGCAGGTACCCTGTGCTCTTAAACACTCGTGTATTCCTAGAATAATAAAATATATAATAACATACATACATTTTAGTTATAGAACCTGTTTATATGGATTTATATATGCCTTCAGAATCGTATGATCTGGAAAGGACTGCATCCTTAGGGGTTCTTTGAGGTTTATTATGTAAAAGCAGAGGATCTATATAGATTCATCTCAAAGAACCATTTGGATCCTTAACTGGTTCTCAGTCTGGTCAATCTCTATGAAATGAAACCCTCTCGTGGTTTGTGGTTCTTTAAATAACCAAATTCAAAATGTCTCTATATAGGACCAAAAGTTTTGGGACATTGATTAATTAAGTTTCTTGTGAGTTTATTCTGTGTTTATCGTCACTTTCCTTCTCATCCCACCAACATCATTCCAGTTCTTCCACTGCTCCACAGCTCAATGCTGGGGGGCTTTATACACCCCTCTAGCCCACGCCTGGCATTAGGCAGCATGGTGCCTATACGGTCATGATGTTTATCTGCTCCAGAGAGTCCTGTTCTAGTGTCAGCAATGGGTATAACTTAAGCGTAGCTGTGTCCACAAACATTTGGACATAAACGACCGAATGTTGTGCTGCGTTCCAGGTTATGTGCTTGACGACCTCACCGGTAAAGGCTGCATTCCACAGGAAAAGTGCTCCTGCACCCACAATGGAAAGGTCTATCAGCCTGGCCAGTCCTTCACCAGCAACTGTAAAGAATGGTGAGTAATTAGCACAATGCTAATTGGTGGGGTATAAGCTTTCATTGCTTGTTAGCTACATCAGCCTTGTAGCTACAGTGCTAAAACCACACCAAACATGTCCTGGCTGATCAACCACCCACTAAACCCAACTAACCCTCAAGAAATCCAGACCTTCTGATGTCTTTGATGTATTTCCCCTCTTTAGCACATGCACCTCTAATCAGTGGAGCTGTAAAGAGAATGACTGTCCTGGGATCTGCTCTGTGGAGGGAGGCTCTCATATCACCACATTTGATGGAAAGACATACAATTTCCATGGTGACTGTACGTACGTCCTCGCTAAGGTCAGTGCAGCCCGTCTCAGTACGTCGTTTGTAGAGTTTAGGGTGCTGTGATTTTCAGGTATGAACTGTACTCACTGACTGAAGTTCTTTGGAGTGACTCTAGAGATGGAACATGAACAGTTCCCCACTTACATTTACATTTATGACACTTATCTGATGCTCATATCCCAAGATCTTACATGTCAATCATGTTCAACAGCATGATTGCAGAACGAAGAGTAAGAACTCTTACTGCTGCAGTGTCCAGCCAGGAAATTGAGCCCTAGTTTGCCATGGGAAGGGTGGTGGTGATATCCACTACAGTAACAACCTTCTTATCGATTGTTGTCCTTGGTTCTTCACATAGTTCCAGAACTTTTGACCTTGTTCATGTGACAAAACCAGACTTGTATGACTTGGTTCAGCATTATATCTTCTAGTTCTTTCTCATATTCATATATTCAGTCTCTTAGTCTCATGCACATACACGCACACACACCTTCACTGGTGCTTTATCATAAGGCCAAGGCTGCACTTTGCCATACCAATAATGTTTCCATCAGGTTCCTTCAGTCTTCTTCTCCTTAATCGTCTTTCTTTAAGGCCCGAGTCATTCCTCCCACCTTCTTCTCAGACAGAGGACATTCCAGGGCCTGTAGACGCTCAATAAACACATCCTTAACACACTATTCCAGTCCTTTCTTTCTGAACGACAATACCTGAGCTGTGTGCAGGTGTTCTTCATAGAGTCATGGAACAAATGATGGATTTATTTATCAACACTTCTTGGGTTTAAGATTTTGCCATGCTAGCTTGACTTGGCATGGAGTGTTGTCAGAGCAAACTTTTGACTACTTTGGTGTTAGAAACCCCCAAAAGAGTGAGAAGATCGTCTAGAATGGTTCCCTTGTGTATATCAAGCATTATACCTATGTGGTTACTTTCACTTGCAGTTTCTTACAACAGAGGGTTCATGCTTTTCTTTGCTAAATTCTGAAAACTTTATGTGCTTAGTTTTTTTCAGTTCCAACAATATCCTCCACCACACAATTGTTAACACATATATGGCTTATTTTCTTTATATCTTGTCATTATATGTTTTCCCTTACCTTAAAATGTCTGCGTGGGCTCAGTGAGGCTCAGTTATTTAATTGCTTGATTTTGACTGTACTGACAGTTGAAATGTCTCTTTTTGTCTTTATGGAATCTGAAACTGTTTTCTGTTTCTTCCTTTAAAATTCTATTAAAAATATCTATTTAAAATTCTATATAAAAAATGCAAATGATTGACCTCAACAATAAAGGTCGATATAGACATGCAGCACGATAATACAGCTCCATTAAAGCCCTCGGCTGTCCCATTTTACCACACATTTGGAGTCTTGTTTATCATTCCCTTTCACTGAGCCATCCTATAAACCTTCAGCGTTCTATTTCATTTATTATTAATAATTATTCTGGGTGTATTTGATCATTATTGAAAATCATTACTATCTAATATTTCTATTTGAATTAATCTGAAATTAAGTTCTATGCAGTTGAATTATAAACTTTATAGACATTAAAACTTGCTTCCTAATTACTGAACCTTACATCTACAATCTTTTCTTCATGTAGGTTTTGTTGTTAACATTTTTGTCCTCTCCAGCAAACCAATGGCACTGAGTTCACGGTTGTAGGAGACCTGGTGAGGTGTGGTCTGACTGATACGGAGACCTGCCTGAAGGCAGTCACCCTGGCCCTGTCTGGAGGAAACACTGTAAGGAACTTTTCTCCATTGACAAAAATCAGCCTGTTATCGCTGGGGTCATCAGTCCTACAGGGCCACAGCCTCAGACATTGCTCTAGACATTATTCCAGAACATATGACTTAAGCAGATGTTGTGAACTTAGTTTAGTTTGGTGTCTTATCAGCATTGTTACTCATTACTTCTCATGAAATCAGAATTGCAGCTATTTAAAAGGATAGGACAGATCATGCTTTGCTATGCTTTGGACCATGCCTTCAGCATACAGGAATGTTGGAGGAGACTGTACACTAGGGCAGGGGATGCTGAGAACTTTGGACTGGAGATCAGGTGGCTCCTGCTTTGAGCTAGAAGGCCAGACCACCTCTAATAAGTGCAGCTAGGTCTGGGAGATATGACTGAGTTAATTGGGGCAGAGATGGGATGGGGAAACTTCGTCATGTGGAAGGTAGAAATGGAAATTTTGAGGGTTCTTCAAGAAAAGTCCCTTTAGTTCATAATCGTGATGAAAGTGTGCATTGCCTCATAGGTCTTCAGCATCCAGCCTGACGGAAAAGTCTTCATCAACAGAATCTTCTCTCAGCTGCCTCTCTCAACAGGTGAGCAACTGCGTAGGTGAAGGTCAGAGGTCAGAAAACCTGACAGCTCCAAGAAACCAGCAAACGAAACTCATGTTCTCATTATTAAAACTACAGCTTTGGTTTTAATCCTCTCTGTGCAGCGGGAGTCAACATTTTCAAGCCGACCACCTTTTACATCATCGTCCAGACTTCTTTTGGACTTCAGATGGAGATCCAGCTTGTGCCGATTATGCAGGTCTACATAACCGTGGATGTGACTCACAAGCAGAAACTACTTGGTAAGTAAAATGATCACTCCATTATATTATATTAACATTAAATATCACAGTGTGTTTCAGAAGCTGTAGTATATAAACGGACTGGGTAACTGACCGGCTGAATGGGCTTAATTTAATAAGACGTGAGAGTATCACTGTGTTCTGTGTGTGTTTTTAGGCCTGTGTGGAAACTTCAACGACATCCAGAGTGATGATTTCACCACCATGAGTGGGGCCTGCGAGGGTACTGGTGTAGGTTTCGCCAACAGCTGGAGAACCAGAGCTAACTGCCCTGAAGTGAAGAACAGCTTTGAGAACCCATGCAGTCTTAGCCTGGAAAACGGTACACCTCAACCTTTCAAGCACTTCAGTGTTCATCATCATCAGAGTTTCTCTGTGCTTCTTAAAAACCTTAAATAAATCTCTTCACGTCTTTTTGTGATTACAGAGAAATACGCTCAGCACTGGTGCTCCCTGCTGACAGCCTCTGAGGGTGTGTTTGCTCCATGCCACAGTGAGATCAGCCCTGATATCTACCAAAAGGTAGCTTTAAAAACATACAGCATTTTTCTACTACTTTCCTATTAAGGCTGTGATTAAACCATATTCAACCGTTAGCTTACCATCTCCAGTAGCCTGTTATTTACCATTTGGCCATTAGCTCACCATTATCACTATTATTGTATCAGTAGTTTAACATTAGCTTTCCATCTTACCACATGGTACCATTATCTTACTGTTAATACTATCTTTGAACCATTTTTACCATCAGCTTACATATACTGTTACATCCTTAGCCTTTTCGGCAAAGTTTTACTATTAGCATTACCTTTTGAACCATTTTTACCATTATCTTGCTGTTGATGTTATCTTTTTAACCATATTTACCATCAGCCTACAAGGACCATTACCTTTTTAAACAATTCTACTACCTTACTACCCAAGACTGATTAACGTTTTATCAATCTTTACCATTGGCTGATTATTACCATTCTTTTTTAATCGTATCATTTACATTTAAGGTATTTAGCTGACGCTCTTATCCAGAGCGACTTACAAGGTTACTGGTATTACAGAGGTGGGCCAGTGTAGTGTGAGGAGTCTCGCCCAAGGACTTTTATTGGTGTAGCACAGCATAGTCACCCATACCGGGAATTGAACCCAAGTCTCCCACATGGTATAGCACCAGCTGGTAGTGGTGTTACCTGTTGCGCCACATCAACTACAGACAATCATTTCCAATCGTTTTCTTTCGTGAGGCATCCAAGGATTTTTAAAGCTTTTATCTAATCATATGTTTTGTTTTTATTAAACAGAACTGCATGTATGACACCTGTAACTGTGAGAAAAGTGAGAGCTGCATGTGTGCAGCACTTTCCTCCTATGTGCACGCTTGTGCTGCCAAAGGGATCTATCTCAACGGCTGGAGGAGCGAAGTCTGCAGTAAGTGGTTCATTCAGATTCAGCAAGTTTCAAATGATCTGATAGGGAAGCAATCAGCAAAGACTCATCATTTCACAGCTACGCTAGCTTAGCTTTACCCTAGTGTTACAGCATTAAAGTTAGTGATGCTCTGAGGATCTGCTTTCTGTCAAAGATTCATACAGACTACTGGCTGATTTATTTTTACAGTATATTATACAGCAGTTCCAGCCACACAGTCTGACTGCTCAAAGATATGTGAATATATTGGGGTTATATGTGAAGGCATCTTTTGACCATATAATATCACTAAGCGGTTGCTTAGTAACAGCAATGATAACCTTACTCCAAGCTGCTGGAACTATTTTGGAACTACAAAACACATTACCCCTGAAGTGTGTTTTCATCAGAACCGGGTCATCTCTGTTCACAGCGAAATATACCACCTGCCCCAGCACCATGGTCTACTCCTACGATGTTCAGAACAGTACCCAGTCTTGTCGCTGCCACAGTGACCCAGACTTCACCTGTGCCGTCACCTTTGAGCCGGTGGACGGATGCGTCTGCGCTGCGGGAACGTATCTTGATGAAGGCGGAAAGTGTGTCCCACCCACTAAATGTTCCTGCTACTATAAGGGATTGGTGATTCCTCCTGGAGAGGTCATGAGCAGAGACGGTGCCATGTGGTAGGTCCTCCTTACTCTGTTCTGTACCTGTATCAGAACCAAATCGCTTGGGTTCCTCATTGCAGAGTTGCAATAAGTTGACGACTGATAACCTTCAGAAACTTGTGTTTCAGCACCTGTAAGAACGGCCAACTCAGCTGCATCGGACATTCCACAGACCAACCATGTAAGTGCTCCGTTTGTCCATTATTCACACTGAATGGAACAGAATAGGCTGTTGGGGGATAAATACTGAACATTGAGTTTCACTGTCATTTGAATCCATTGAATGCATGTCGCAATTCTGCAATAGACCTGCATAGAAAGACAAACAACACACTAAGAAATGGACAGTACTACAATAGAGAGGATCATGCTGGACAAAGAGACTAACTTGTGGTGAAGCGAATGAGAGACATTATAAATGGTGTATGACATAGGAATCTAGTGGTACAATATCTACAAATATCTGTGGTCTGCAAAGAATTGGAAGTACCAGCATAATATAAAGAGGTGCCCAAACTTTTGACTTTGGATTCCAAACTCAATCTTACTTTTTATTTGTGTACAAAAACTCTAACATACACAAATAAATATCTCAAATTTGAATATATAAATAAAAAACAAATATATGACAAATCAATATTAAAGATTTACATTTTAAAAGCATTATATGTAACTTTCTTGGGGGCCAAATCAAAAGTCCTCCCAGACTAAAATTGGGCAACACTTTGGGCAGCCCTGATCTAGAGAGACTGGAAAATGAGTGATGAGTAGAGAAAGTCCTACAGCGTCAGAAAGCACATAATGAAGTCTTATACCTCCACATGGTTTGATTAAGATAAACGTCACCTCTTGCCCACAGCTTGCTCCTCACCGATGGTGTTCTTCAACTGCTCCAGCACTGCCCCAGGATCTACAGGCTCTGAGTGCCAGAAGAGCTGCAACAATCTGGACATGGCCTGCGTGAGTTTTCACCTGACTGAAGATAACATGTCATATCTGCTGTAGCTAAGCAGCAGATATTGGTAATTGATTATCATGTGAATCATATATACTAACAGCTACCCCCCCCCCCCCCCCCCCTCCTCCCCAACAGATCAGTACTGAGTGTGTCTCAGGCTGTGTGTGCCCCTCGGGTCTCGTGTACGATGGGAAAGGAGGCTGCATTAAGGAGGAAGAGTGCCCTTGCGTCCACAACGGTGTTCTTCACCAACCTGGAGAGTCCATCAATGTCGACTGCAATACCTGGTAAATCCATCTTAGCTGATATTTGTTTTAATGCTGTTTTAAGGGGTTAACACTGCTTTTATTTTTTTTATTTCAAGAATTTAAAAATGTAATGCATTTTTTAAATGTAACTATATTTACTGGATCATTTAACTTTGATATTATTTTACTTATATTAGTTTTATATGTTCCTTTTCTAAACTACAATTGTTTTTTTTATTCATTGTGATGTATTTCAATTATATTCATTTTTAGTGTTTTTACTATATAATTTATTTATATTTTATTACAGCAGTTTCTACTATTTTATATTATGTTTTAAGTCATTTTAAACATTGCTGTTGGTCCACTTATGGGTTTATTATATAACCCAAATGTTTTGTATTGATTCAATGTACTGGTACAGACTGGCTCTCCATTTTCTGAATAATTCAGGTGATTTCCTTCTGAATCTGTGTTAAAATGCTAAACAGTGCTCAAAAGTGTTAATAGTGATTAACCTCCTCCCCCCTTCTCAGCACATGCAAGGACAGGAAATGGCAGTGCACCTCAAACCCGTGCTATGGAACCTGTACAGCTTATGGTGACGGACATTATATCACATTCGATGGGAAAAGATACACCTTTGATGGAGACTGTGAATACACTCTTGTCAGAGTAAGTGAAGAGAAAACCCATCCTCAATGTCTGAGCTTTTACTGTCACCAAGATGTTTTGCTTTCATTAACAAAAACGACACAAATTAAGATCATTTCATATAGTGGTGATACTGATTACTCATAATAAGGCTTAAAAGAGTGTTTTAAGAGTGTTTCAATCACACAAACACACAGACTCAATCAAACACAGTATGTGTGTCTACCTGTAATTAACTCTATATAACATTAGAAAAAACCCAAATAAACATAGTCAGTGGTCAGTGAGAGTGTCTACCTGTAATTACTCTATATAACATTAGAATAAACCCAAATAACAATTTTCCCATCTACTTTTTCTGTGACTGACTTAGGATCACTGTGGTCATACCAATGTCAGCGCCACCTTCAGAGTCATCACTGAAAACATTCCCTGTGGAACCACCGGCACAACCTGCTCCAAGGCTATCAAGCTCTTTCTCGGGGTGAGACCTTGGTCTACCTGTACTTCAAATCGAGCTGTAAAACTATTGGAAAGCTAAAAGCACACCAGCACTTAACATAATATGTTATTTTTCTTTCAGAGGAATGAGCTCATACTGACAGATGGAAGCTATCAGGTTGTCCAAAGAGATCAGGGAGAGGAAATTCCCTATCAGATCCGGGTAATGGGAATCTACTTGGTGATTGAGGCTAACAACGGCCTAATTCTCATGTGGGACCGGAAGACGAGCATATTCATCAAGCTTAGTCCAGAATACAAGGTGAAAAATCCAGAACTAACCTTAATTATGGTCGGCAGGTCACTAATTTAAGCCTGGGTGATGCCACAAGCATCCCTCTCCCTCATCACTCACTGATGTAACAGAACTGGCAGTGTTCAGCTGTCCAATAGAGTTGCGTTAGCCCAGCCTTTTTGCCTGAAAATCCAGTAAAAATCCAGTTTAAATAAAAAGTAGACTCTTCTGCTGCATCTAGATACTGTAAATAGAGGTTTTCTTAAGTCCGTTGCTAATATGATCTCCACTTGTATTGTATCAGGGTGCTGTCTGTGGTCTGTGTGGAAATTATGATGGCAATGCAAAGAATGACTTCACCTTAAGGAACCAAGGAGTGGTGAACAATGCCCTGGACTTTGGAAACAGCTGGAAGGATTCCTCCAGCTGCCCAAGTGCAGAGAGCATCAAAAATCCCTGTTCCTATAACCCCTACAGGCAAGCCTGGGCTGAGAAACAGTGCAGCATCATCAAGAGTGATGTTTTTAAAGCCTGTCACTCACAAGTAAGTTTTAACTTCAATAGCTTTCAGTCTGCCATTCTCACGTCTACAGGCCATTCCTAACAGTATGTTCTCCTCATGAAGGTGGATCCAGCTCCGTATTACGATGCTTGTGTGTGGGATTCATGTGCTTGTGATACTGGTGGAGATTGCGAGTGTTTCTGCACTGCTGTCGCAGCTTATGCTGAGGCCTGTAATGAGGGTGGAGACTGTGTGGCGTGGAGAACTCCTAATACCTGCCGTGAGTTAGCTACTTAATTTGGGTGATGTTAAAAACAGACATAATTTCCCTGAGGAGGAACAGTTTCACCGCTTCATGTCTCTACTGTGTCGAATATTTACTCAAAACATACTTACCAGTTCAGACTAACTGCTGTATGTATGCTGCACACTGTAAAAAAGGTCTAAAAAAGTCATAACCTGCCAACATAATAGAATGAATTACACATAGCTATTGCTGTGCCTGCATACTATTTGATCTTCAATGAAATAAAAAAATGACAGTTTACTTTCTTTTTTAAATTAAATGCATTATAATGCACGTATTTATATCCATTTTACAAAACACTGAAAAAAATGCAGTTCAGCCCAATAAAAAACTGCTAATAATAAGAAAATAACTAAATGCATTAAGCTCCACCAGATCGGGTGGAGCTGTGTTGTGTAATCAATGTTTTTAGGGACAAACAACTGGTTGATTGGCTAAACTGATTGCTCCCTGGCTTCAGCTGTTAGTTAACAATGTTCTAGTTAAGCCTACGCCAGTATCTACTGTAGCAGTTATCTAACATGGCTGGACACCCAAAGCTGCCACCCAAAGAGAAGGTACGGCGTCTAGCTTATGTAAACACAAACAGAGAATACATTAGCTACTAAAATGTAGTGGATTCCACAAATCGCAAAAGAATCTTTAGAGACTTCAGCTTTAAATCCTTAAAACGCCTTTGAGCCACCGGCTTCTATTACCAAACAGCCCTAACAGTTACTAAACAGTTACAGTCCCTGTAGTTACTAAATAATTTGCCTGTGTGATAAGCCTTGCTGAATTAAGGGGTTAATCAGCACAACCCCTGTGATTAATTAATAAAGTAATCATTAAAAGAGATAACTGTTTTATACTTATGGTTAAAATCATGTTTTTCTTACAGCTCTCTTCTGCGATTACTACAACCCTCCTGACGAGTGTGAATGGCACTACAAACCATGTGGCTCCCCCTGTATGAAGACCTGCCGGAACCCCTCTGGGACATGTTCCGATCAGATTCCTCCACTGGAAGGTATACTAATCTTTCTCAGATGAAGTCTAAACACTTAGGCATGAATAAATAAGTGAATTCAATTATTATATTTCTATTACATTCTAGTTATCTACAGTTATTGTTTATTTCCGCTTCAAACTGTTGAAACACTGAAAGGGATAATCTGAATAAAATCACATCAAATTAGACCTCAGAACAAAACTTTATAGAGTGAAGCAATCAAATACAGGACGTATCAGGAGTGGCCAACGGGGGCCGGAGTCTAGCACAGTATAGCTGATTTAACAGTAGTCTCAATGCTCTGGAAACTTAAATTGGATTTCAAAATATCTAATTTGGGAAACAAATCTGATTTGTCTGCTGTTTGAACATAGCCTTTCATATGTGGTCCTAGATCAGATACACATCCGATTTGTGGGCATGCAACATGAATGTGAATGTGAAGGTTGGATTTCATGTGTCTTTTTGCTTGTACATTTGTGCTTAGTGCTGTTGTCATCAGCCAGCAACAGCAGCGTGAGAGACACTTACATCTATGCCTATGAACTGTCAGGATACCCACATATCATCTAAGCAACATCTCAATTGTAATGTGAACTCACTTGCTGTCTAGTTTATCATGCTTAAATCTTCACTACAAGTTATTACAGAGAGAAGATTCCAAGTGACTTTTCACCAGTAGAGTATTTCTCTTTCACTGTGTGCACTTTTGGTTGCATATTTAAATCAGACAAAAGAACAAATGTGTTAATTTAATTTCAAACTGTGGAAATAAACAGTAAAATAAATATAAATAAAGCATTTGTTGCAATGCAGGGTTAACAGGTTACAGCCATATTTCATTCCTAATATTTGTCTCTTTAGGCTGTTATCCTAAATGTCCTGCTGAACAGCCATACTTTGATGAGGACAAAATGAAGTGTGTGGACAACTGTGGCTGCTACGACAATGAAGGGAAGCATTACAGCGAAGGAGAAAAGGTTCCCACTACAGAAAACTGCCAGACATGGTATGCTTGCACTTGATATCTTCAAAGAATTGCTTACTTATTTAATATATATTTGAAACTAAGCGTTTGTTTTCGTATGTTTACTTTTATAAAGCTATTGTCATTCTATGACAATCGACTGCAAGAAAGATGAAACAGGTAAGACTCTGCTCTGATAAAACTCATTTATATCCTATTCTTTGAATAAATTTGTTGAGTGGAACAACTAACTTTCACATCTCTGATTTTGTAGCCTGTACCTGCACATACGATGGGAAGAAATATCCATTTGGAAGCACTATCTACAATACTACCGATGGGCATGTCCACTGTATGACGGCTACATGTGGAAATAATGGAACAATTGTAAGGCACATGTATCTTTGTCCAACACCAGCTCCAACAACATCAACATCCACTCCAACAACTGTGTTTAACTTCTCCACAACAGCACCAGGTTAGTGCCATCCTTTAACACAGTGTTATTCATAAATATAAATAACAGCATGTTCTTCTAGTGGTGCAACATACCAGTTTACCAAAATCACAAGTACGTACCACAGAGGAGCTGGTTTTATGATACCTTTGCGATTTAGACCAACACTGACAGGACTACATACAGAAATCAATAGGTCAGACTAGCTGAAGGAAGATCACCAAATTATCATAAAATCTAATGCTTTATATGTAAATACACTGACATGCCAAACTTACCTGCGGGATATATGCATTTTGGGCCTCCTGCACTGAATGTAGACGTGATTTCTGCCAGAGTCGCTTGTCTGTTCACATAAACCACTGTATTGGCATTTCATCTGTCAATGAAATTCTTACAAGTGTAATCTACATGTTGCTGTTAATATTTTATATAACAAAGAACATGATGATTAATAACCAGCCAAAATGATCTTATGTAAAATCAAAAGTGCTTTAGACCATTATGATTATAACATAGATTATAAAAAGTGTGATTCAGAAACATACCCACTATGCAAGAAAAATACATTTGGATACATGATGATGTACTTATTTGTTGAGAAAATGCTTAAAATTGAAAATTAGAACAGACAAAGTCGTTTTTATTTTAGTAATTTAAGTCGTTATAATTGAATTACTTAGCTAAATGGTTTGCTCCATTAAACATCTCTTTGCTATGCATGTCACAATTTAATGATATGTAATGACTGGCTCATTATCGGTTCAGAAAACAATCATTCAATCATTATTAGTGTTAGTAATATTTAAAAAAAAATGTGTTTGAACAATACATAAGAATTAAAATCTGCAACGTAAACGTCTAAAATCAGGTGTGAATGAATCCCACTGCATTATTTGACCTCTTGTTTAACAATATCTTGTGCTCATTTTTGCTGCCCACTTGAAACACTCTTGATGTCCGTTCTTGCTTCCATAAATGCCAGTGGTTGATTTCCACAACACTCTGAACACTCAGAGTCTCTATTCCAATGGGCACTTGTCTTAGTTGTCCACTGTCCTCACTTCCTGGACTGTATGATGCATGCTGTCGTCCTCACATGTTCTGGGTGTCTTTGTTTGGCTGACTCAATTCAGAGCCTGAAGCTATATGAGGGGATAAGCACTTTTTGTTGACTGCCATACCAGAATTGCCATTATGCATTGTTGTCTTGATTGCAGAAGTTGCCTCCAAGTCGATAGTCAGCTGTTGGCTGTTAATATAGTTTTTTTTTTTGCCTTTTTGTGGAGAACACAGTTGCTTCTTCATCCTGTCTTTAAAACTGCAGACCTAACTCAGATAACTCAGATCTGCAGATAACTCAACAAGGCATGTGACATTGAAATTGAAAAAGCATTGAAATGATAAATTATTTAATAGGAATGTAATGGAAACCATGGGTGTAAAGTCAAATAACTATGATTTTTTTTTTTCAGCTTCAACTGTGCATACTAGTACTCACACAACACCAAAGCCAACAACTACGTGCCAGCAATCGTGTGCATGGTCACAGTGGTTTGATTCAACATTCCCAACCCCTGGTCCCAATGGAGGTGATTCTGAAACATACAACAATATCAGAGCAGCTGGCTATAAGATCTGTGAAAAACCAAGCGAAATTCAATGTCGTGCTGAAAAGTTTCCAAATAAAACCATAAGTGAGATTGGGCAGGTTGTGGAATGCAACGTCAAAGAGGGGTTGATATGCAAAAACGATGAACAATCAGGTTCATTTCCATTATGTTTGAACTACCAAATACGGGTTTACTGCTGTGATAATGAACACTGCCCAACACGTCCACCTCAAACAACACCCCAAACTACCACAACAAAGACAACTTCACGCCATTGCGAAGTCTGCTCATGGACCCCATGGATGAACGTTGATTATCCAGAATATGGACCGAAAGAAGGTGACAATGAAACTATTAAAAACATTATCAAGTCTGGACGCTATAAAGTATGTAAAACCCCAGTTGAAGTCAAATGTCAAGCAGTCCGCTACCCAGGAGTTCCATTAGCAGAGTTGCACCAAAATGTTACTTGCAATAACGCAGGTTTACTTTGTGAGAACAAATACCAAACTATCATATGCCTTGACTATGAGGTAAAAGCTAAATGTTGTGAGATCACTGAATGTCAAACTACAACTCCAACAACACCAAAAACTTCAACAACAACACCAACGACTACAACATCTCCAACAACAACTCCGACAACCACTCCAACAACAACTCCAACAAATATTTCAACAACCACTCCAACAACTACTCCAACAACTACTCCAACAAATACTTCAACAACCACTCCAACAACTACTCCAACAAATACTTCAACAACCACTCCAACAACTACTCCAACAAATACTTCAACAACCACTCCAACAACAACTCCAACAACCACTCCAACAAATACTTCAACAACCACTCCGACAACCACTCCAACAACCACTCCAACAACAACTCCAACAACCACTCCAACAACAACTCCAACAACAACAACAACCACCACCACAAGCACAGCCATACCTCCAATATGTGAACCCTGTCACTGGTCAGATTGGATAGACTTTGGTCCTCCTACAACAGGTCTTAATGGTGGTGAAATTGTACCAATAAAAAGGATAAGTGACACTTATCCTAGCATCTGTAGCACGCCAAGTAAAGTGGAATGCAGAGCCAAACTCCACCCTGGACTTCCACTTACAGATTTAGGTCAAGAAGTGACCTGTAATGCCAAAGATGGGCTGATTTGTTTGAACCAAAACCAGGGTCTCCAGCAGCAATGCTTCGACTATGAGATTAGAGTGTACTGCTGTGACAGATCAGCATATTGTACATCACCAGTGACAACTACTCCAACAACAACTCCAACAACCACTCCAACCACAACTCCAACAACCACTCCAACAACTACTCCAACAACTACTCCAACAACCACTCCAACCACAACTCCAACAACCACTCCAACAACTACTCCAACAACCACTCCAACAACTACTGCAACAACAACTCCAACAACAACAACAACCACCACCACAAGCACAGCCATACCTCCAATATGTGAACCCTGTCACTGGTCAGATTGGATGGACTTTGGTCCTCCTACAACAGGTCTTAATGGTGGTGAAATTGTACCAATGAAAAGGATAGGTGACACTTATCCTAGCATCTGTAGCACGCCAAGTGAAGTGGAATGCAGAGCCAAACTCTACCCTGGACTTCCACTTGCAGATTTAGGTCAAGAAGTGACCTGTAATGCCAAAGATGGGCTGATTTGTTTGAACCAAAACCAGGGTCTCCAGCAGCAATGCTTCGACTATGAGATTAGAGTGTACTGCTGTGACAGATCAGCATATTGTACATCACCAGTGACAACTACTCCAACAACAACTCCAACAACCACTCCAACCACAACTCCAACAACTAGTCCAACAACCACTCAAACCACAACTCCAACAACAACTCCAACAACAACTCCAAGAACTACTCCAACAACAACAACAACCACCACCACAAGCACAGCCATACCTCCAATATGTGAACCCTGTCACTGGTCAGATTGGATGGACTTTGGTCCTCCTACAACAGGTCTTAATGGTGGTGAAATTGTACCAATAAAAAGGATAGGTGACACTTATCCTAGCATCTGTAGCACGCCAAGTGAAGTGGAATGCAGAGCCAAACTCTACCCTGGACTTCCACTTGCAGATTTAGGTCAAGAAGTGACCTGTAATGCCAAAGATGGGCTGATTTGTTTGAACCAAAACCAGGGTCTCCAGCAGCAATGCTTCGACTATGAGATTAGAGTGTACTGCTGTGACAGATCAGCATATTGTACATCACCAGTGACAACTACTCCAACAACAACTCCAACAACTACTCCAACAACAACTCCAACAACAACTCCAACAACCACTCCAACAACAACTCCAACAACCACTCCAACAACCACTCCAACAACTACTGCAACAACAACTCCAACAACAACAACAACCACCACCACAAGCACAGCCATACCTCCAATATGTGAACCCTGTCACTGGTCAGATTGGATGGACTTTGGTCCTCCTACAACAGGTCTTAATGGTGGTGAAATTGTACCAATGAAAAGGATAGGTGACACTTATCCTAGCATCTGTAGCACGCCAAGTGAAGTGGAATGCAGAGCCAAACTCTACCCTGGACTTCCACTTGCAGATTTAGGTCAAGAAGTGACCTGTAATGCCAAAGATGGGCTGATTTGTTTGAACCAAAACCAGGGTCTCCAGCAGCAATGCTTCGACTATGAGATTAGAGTGTACTGCTGTGACAGATCAGCATATTGTACATCACCAGTGACAACTACTCCAACAACAACTCCAACAACCACTCCAACAACCACTCCAACAACAACTCCAACAACTACTCCAACAACCACTCCAACAACAACTCCAACAACCACTCCAACAACTACTGCAACAACAACTCCAACAACAACAACAACCACCACCACAAGCACAGCCATACCTCCAATATGTGAACCCTGTCACTGGTCAGATTGGATGGACTTTGGTCCTCCTACAACAGGTCTTAATGGTGGTGAAATTGTACCAATAAAAAGGATAAGTGACACTTATCCTAGCATCTGTAGCACGCCAAGTGAAGTGGAATGCAGAGCCAAACTCTACCCTGGACTTCCACTTGCAGATTTAGGTCAAGAAGTGACCTGTAATGCCAAAGATGGGCTGATTTGTTTGAACCAAAACCAGGGTCTCCAGCAGCAATGCTTCGACTATGAGATTAGAGTGTACTGCTGTGACAGATCAGCATATTGTACATCACCAGTGACAACTACTCCAACAACAACTCCAACAACCACTCCAACCACAACTCCAACAACTAGTCCAACAACCACTCCAACAACAACTCCAACAACTACTCCAACAACCACTCAAACCACAACTCCAACAACAACTCCAACAACCACTTCAACAACTACACCAACAACAACTCCAACAACCACTCCAACAACTACTCCAACAACAACTCCAAGAACTACTCCAACAACAACAACAACCACCACCACAAGCACAGCCATACCTCCAATATGTGAACCCTGTCAGTGGTCAGATTGGATGGACTTTGGTCCTCCTACAACAGGTCTTAATGGTGGTGAAATTGTACCAATGAAAAGGATAGGTGACACTTATCCTAGCATCTGTAGCACGCCAAGTGAAGTGGAATGCAGAGCCAAACTCTACCCTGAACTTCCACTTGCAGATTTAGGTCAAGAAGTGACCTGTAATGCCAAAGATGGGCTGATTTGTTTGAACCAAAACCAGGGTCTCCAGCAGCAATGCTTCGACTATGAGATTAGAGTGTACTGCTGTGACAGATCAGCATATTGTACATCACCAGTGACAACTACTCCAACAACAACTCCAACAACTACTCCAACAACAACTCCAACAACAACTCCAACAACCACTCCAACAACAACTCCAACAACCACTCCAACAACCACTCCAACAACTACTGCAACAACAACTCCAACAACAACAACAACCACCACCACAAGCACAGCCATACCTCCAATATGTGAACCCTGTCACTGGTCAGATTGGATGGACTTTGGTCCTCCTACAACAGGTCTTAATGGTGGTGAAATTGTACCAATGAAAAGGATAGGTGACACTTATCCTAGCATCTGTAGCACGCCAAGTGAAGTGGAATGCAGAGCCAAACTCTACCCTGGACTTCCACTTGCAGATTTAGGTCAAGAAGTGACCTGTAATGCCAAAGATGGGCTGATTTGTTTGAACCAAAACCAGGGTCTCCAGCAGCAATGCTTCGACTATGAGATTAGAGTGTACTGCTGTGACAGATCAGCATATTGTACATCACCAGTGACAACTACTCCAACAACAACTCCAACAACCACTCCAACAACAACTCCAACAACTACTCCAACAACCACTCCAACAACAACTCCAACAACTACTCCAACAACCACTCCAACAACCACTCCAACAACTACTGCAACAACAACTCCAACAACCACTTCAACAACTACACCAACAACAACTCCAACAACCACTCCAACAACTACTCCAACAACAACTCCAAGAACTACTCCAACAACAACAACAACCACCACCACAAGCACAGCCATACCTCCAATATGTGAACCCTGTCACTGGTCAGATTGGATGGACTTTGGTCCTCCTACAACAGGTCTTAATGGTGGTGAAATTGTACCAATAAAAAGGATAGGTGACACTTATCCTAGCATCTGTAGCACGCCAAGTGAAGTGGAATGCAGAGCCAAACTCTACCCTGGACTTCCACTTGCAGATTTAGGTCAAGAAGTGACCTGTAATGCCAAAGATGGGCTGATTTGTTTGAACCAAAACCAGGGTCTCCAGCAGCAATGCTTCGACTATGAGATTAGAGTGTACTGCTGTGACAGATCAGCATATTGTACATCACCAGTGACAACTACTCCAACAACAACTCCAACAACCACTCCAACAACCACTCCAACAACAACTCCAACAACTACTCCAACAACCACTCCAACAACCACTCCAACAACTACTCCAACAACCACTCCAACAACCACTCCAACAACTACTGCAACAACAACTCCAACAACAACAACAACCACCACCACAAGCACAGCCATACCTCCAATATGTGAACCCTGTCACTGGTCAGATTGGATGGACTTTGGTCCTCCTACAACAGGTCTTAATGGTGGTGAAATTGTACCAATGAAAAGGATAGGTGACACTTATCCTAGCATCTGTAGCACGCCAAGTGAAGTGGAATGCAGAGCCAAACTCTACCCTGGACTTCCACTTGCAGATTTAGGTCAAGAAGTGACCTGTAATGCCAAAGATGGGCTGATTTGTTTGAACCAAAACCAGGGTCTCCAGCAGCAATGCTTCGACTATGAGATTAGAGTGTACTGCTGTGACAGATCAGCATATTGTACATCACCAGTGACAACTACTCCAACAACAACTCCAACAACCACTCCAACAACCACTCAAACCACAACTCCAACAACAACTCCAACAACAACTCCAACAACTACTGCAACAACCACTCCAACAACCACTCCAACAACCACTCCAACAACTACTCCAACAACAACTCCAACAACTACTCCAACAACAACAACAACCACCACCACAAGCACAGCCATACCTCCAATATGTGAACCCTGTCACTGGTCAGATTGGATGGACTTTGGTCCTCCTACAACAGGTCTTAATGGTGGTGAAATTGTACCAATGAAAAGGATAGGTGACACTTATCCTAGCATCTGTAGCACGCCAAGTGAAGTGGAATGCAGAGCCAAACTCTACCCTGGACTTCCACTTGCAGATTTAGGTCAAGAAGTGACCTGTAATGCCAAAGATGGGCTGATTTGTTTGAACCAAAACCAGGGTCTCCAGCAGCAATGCTTCGACTATGAGATTAGAGTGTACTGCTGTGACAGATCAGCATATTGTACATCACCAGTGACAACTACTCCAACAACAACTCCAACAACCACTCCAACAACCACTCCAACAACAACTCCAACAACTACTCCAACAACCACTCCAACAACAACTCCAACAACTACTCCAACAACCACTCCAACAACCACTCCAACAACTACTGCAACAACAACTCCAACAACAACAACAACCACCACCACAAGCACAGCCATACCTCCAATATGTGAACCCTGTCACTGGTCAGATTGGATGGACTTTGGTCCTCCTACAACAGGTCTTAATGGTGGTGAAATTGTACCAATGAAAAGGATAGGTGACACTTATCCTAGCATCTGTAGCACGCCAAGTGAAGTGGAATGCAGAGCCAAACTCTACCCTGGACTTCCACTTGCAGATTTAGGTCAAGAAGTGACCTGTAATGCCAAAGATGGGCTGATTTGTTTGAACCAAAACCAAGGTCTCCAGCAGCAATGCTTCGACTATGAGATTAGAGTGTACTGCTGTGACAGATCAGCATATTGTACATCACCAGTGACAACTACTCCAACAACAACTCCAACAACCACTCCAACCACAACTCCAACAACTACTCCAACAACCACTCCAACAACAACTCCAACAACTACTCCAACAACCACTCAAACCACAACTCCAACAACAACTCCAACAACCACTTCAACAACTACACCAACAACAACTCCAACAACCACTCCAACAACTACTCCAACAACAACTCCAAGAACTACTCCAACAACAACAACAACCACCACCACAAGCACAGCCATACCTCCAATATGTGAACCCTGTCAGTGGTCAGATTGGATGGACTTTGGTCCTCCTACAACAGGTCTTAATGGTGGTGAAATTGTACCAATAAAAAGGATAGGTGACACTTATCCTAGCATCTGTAGCACGCCAAGTGAAGTGGAATGCAGAGCCAAACTCTACCCTGGACTTCCACTTGCAGATTTAGGTCAAGAAGTGACCTGTAATGCCAAAGATGGGCTGATTTGTTTGAACCAAAACCAGGGTCTCCAGCAGCAATGCTTCGACTATGAGATTAGAGTGTACTGCTGTGACAGATCAGCATATTGTACATCACCAGTGACAACTACTCCAACAACAACTCCAACAACTACTCCAACAACAACTCCAACAACAACTCCAACAACCACTCCAACAACAACTCCAACAACCACTCCAACAACTACTCCAACAACAACTCCAAGAACTACTCCAACAACAACAACAACCACCACCACAAGCACAGCCATACCTCCAATATGTGAACCCTGTCAGTGGTCAGATTGGATGGACTTTGGTCCTCCTACAACAGGTCTTAATGGTGGTGAAATTGTACCAATAAAAAGGATAGGTGACACTTATCCTAGCATCTGTAGCACGCCAAGTGAAGTGGAATGCAGAGCCAAACTCTACCCTGGACTTCCACTTGCAGATTTAGGTCAAGAAGTGACCTGTAATGCCAAAGATGGGCTGATTTGTTTGAACCAAAACCAGGGTCTCCAGCAGCAATGCTTCGACTATGAGATTAGAGTGTACTGCTGTGACAGATCAGCATATTGTACATCACCAGTGACAACTACTCCAACAACAACTCCAACAACTACTCCAACAACAACTCCAACAACAACTCCAACAACCACTCCAACAACAACTCCAACAACCACTCCAACAACTACTGCAACAACAACTCCAACAACAACAACAACCACCACTACAAGCACAGCCATACCTCCAATATGTGAACCCTGTCACTGGTCAGATTGGATGGACTTTGGTCCTCCTACAACAGGTCTTAATGGTGGTGAAATTGTACCAATGAAAAGGATAGGTGACACTTATCCTAGCATCTGTAGCACGCCAAGTGAAGTGGAATGCAGAGCCAAACTCTACCCTGGACTTCCACTTGCAGATTTAGGTCAAGAAGTGACCTGTAATGCCAAAGATGGGCTGATTTGTTTGAACCAAAACCAGGGTCTCCAGCAGCAATGCTTCGACTATGAGATTAGAGTGTACTGCTGTGACAGATCAGCATATTGTACATCACCAGTGACAACTACTCCAACAACAACTCCAACAACCACTCCAACAACCACTCCAACAACAACTCCAACAACTACTCCAACAACCACTCCAACAACCACTCCAACAACTACTCCAACAACCACTCCAACAACCACTCCAACAACTACTGCAACAACAACTCCAACAACAACAACAACCACCACCACAAGCACAGCCATACCTCCAATATGTGAACCCTGTCAGTGGTCAGATTGGATGGACTTTGGTCCTCCTACAACAGGTCTTAATGGTGGTGAAATTGTACCAATGAAAAGGATAGGTGACACTTATCCTAGCATCTGTAGCACGCCAAGTGAAGTGGAATGCAGAGCCAAACTCTACCCTGGACTTCCACTTGCAGATTTAGGTCAAGAAGTGACCTGTAATGCCAAAGATGGGCTGATTTGTTTGAACCAAAACCAGGGTCTCCAGCAGCAATGCTTCGACTATGAGATTAGAGTGTACTGCTGTGACAGATCAGCATATTGTACATCACCAGTGACAACTACTCCAACCACAACTCCAACAACCACTCCAACAACCACTCCAACAACCACTCCAACAACTACTCCAACAACTACTGCAACAACAACTCCAACAACAACAACAACCACCACCACAAGCACAGCCATACCTCCAATATGTGAACCCTGTCAGTGGTCAGATTGGATGGACTTTGGTCCTCCTACAACAGGTCTTAATGGTGGTGAAATTGTACCAATAAAAAGGATAGGTGACACTTATCCTAGCATCTGTAGCACGCCAAGTGAAGTGGAATGCAGAGCCAAGCTCTACCCTGGACTTCCACTTACAGATTTAGGTCAAGAAGTGACCTGTAATGCCAAAGATGGGCTGATTTGTTTGAACCAAAACCAGGGTCTCCAGCAGCAATGCTTCGACTATGAGATTAGAGTGTACTGCTGTGACAGATCAGCATATTGTACATCACCAGTGACAACTACTCGAACACCTCCTCCAACAACAACTCCAACAACAACTCCAACAACCACTCCAACAACAACTCCAACAACTACTCCAACAACCACTCCAACAACCACTCCAACAACTACTGCAACAACAACTCCAACAACAACAACAACCACCACCACAAGCACAGCCATACCTCCAATATGTGAACCCTGTCACTGGTCAGATTGGATGGACTTTGGTCCTCCTACAACAGGTCTTAATGGTGGTGAAATTGTACCAATGAAAAGGATAGGTGACACTTATCCTAGCATCTGTAGCACGCCAAGTGAAGTGGAATGCAGAGCCAAACTCTACCCTGGACTTCCACTTGCAGATTTAGGTCAAGAAGTGACCTGTAATGCCAAAGATGGGCTGATTTGTTTGAACCAAAACCAGGGTCTCCAGCAGCAATGCTTCGACTATGAGATTAGAGTGTACTGCTGTGACAGATCAGTATATTGTACATCACCAGTGACAACTACTCCAACAACCACTCCAACAACCACTCCAACAACTACTCCAACAACTACTCCAACAACAACTCCAACAACAACTCCAACAACCACTCCAACAACAACTCCAACAACAACTCCAACAACCACTCCAACAACTACTCCAACAACTACTCCAACAACCACTCCAACAACCACTCCAACAACTACTGCAACAACAACTCCAACAACAACAACAACCACCACCACAAGCACAGCCATACCTCCAATATGTGAACCCTGTCAGTGGTCAGATTGGATGGACTTTGGTCCTCCTACAACAGGTCTTAATGGTGGTGAAATTGTACCAATGAAAAGGATAGGTGACACTTATCCTAGCATCTGTAGCACGCCAAGTGAAGTGGAATGCAGAGCCAAACTCTACCCTGGACTTCCACTTGCAGATTTAGGTCAAGAAGTGACCTGTAATGCCAAAGATGGGCTGATTTGTTTGAACCAAAACCAGGGTCTCCAGCAGCAATGCTTCGACTATGAGATTAGAGTGTACTGCTGTGACAGATCAGTATATTGTACATCACCAGTGACAACTACTCCAACAACCACTCCAACAACCACTCCAACAACTACTCCAACAACTACTCCAACAACCACTCCAACAACCACTCCAACAACCACTCCAACAACAACTCCAACAACCACTCCAACAACTACTCCAACTACTACTGCAACAACAACTCCAACAACAACAACAACCACCACCACAAGCACAGCCATACCTCCAATATGTGAACCCTGTCACTGGTCAGATTGGATGGACTTTGGTCCTCCTACAACAGGTCTTAATGGTGGTGAAATTGTACCAATGAAAAGGATAGGTGACACTTATCCTAGCATCTGTAGCACGCCAAGTGAAGTGGAATGCAGAGCCAAACTCTACCCTGAACTTCCACTTGCAGATTTAGGTCAAGAAGTGACCTGTAATGCCAAAGATGGGCTGATTTGTTTGAACCAAAACCAGGGTCTCCAGCAGCAATGCTTCGACTATGAGATTAGAGTGTACTGCTGTGACAGATCAGCATATTGTACATCACCAGTGACAACCACTCCAACAACAACTCCAACAACCACTCCAACAACTACTCCAACAACTACTCCAACAACCACTCCAACAACCACTCCAACAACTACTGCAACAACAACTCCAACAACAACAACAACCACCACCACAAGCACAGCCATACCTCCAATATGTGAACCCTGTCAGTGGTCAGATTGGATGGACTTTGGTCCTCCTACAACAGGTCTTAATGGTGGTGAAATTGTACCAATGAAAAGGATAGGTGACACTTATCCTAGCATCTGTAGCACGCCAAGTGAAGTGGAATGCAGAGCCAAACTCTACCCTGGACTTCCACTTGCAGATTTAGGTCAAGAAGTGACCTGTAATGCCAAAGATGGGCTGATTTGTTTGAACCAAAACCAGGGTCTCCAGCAGCAATGCTTCGACTATGAGATTAGAGTGTACTGCTGTGACAGATCAGCATATTGTACATCACCAGTGACAACTACTCCAACAACAACTCCAACAACAACTCCAACAACAACTCCAACAACTACTCCAACAACCACTCCAACAACCACTCCAACAACTACTCCAACAACTACTCCAACAACCACTCCAACAACCACTCAAACCACAACTCCAACAACAACTCCAACAACAACTCCAACAACCACTCCAACAACAACTCCAACAACAACGACTACAAAAACCCCACTTACCGTGAAAACTGAATCTACAACAAGGCCACACACAGACAAACAAATATGTTATTGCATCTATGACGGAAAAGTTTTCATGGAAGGTAAATTCTTTCAAATTCTTTTAAATTAGTTTTTTAAAGATACTTTTTCATTGTAGTTTTACATCATGTACACCAGAATTTAACACTATATTTACAATGTTTTTTTTCAGGTGTTTTTAAGCATATACGTTAATTTTTTACCATTTACTTTTTTCAACTTGCATAACAGTTTTACAAAATTACAAGAAAGTTAATAGTAACAACATTTATGCCTGTGTTTGACAAAGGTGAAGAAATATACAACGTGAGTGATGCTGATGGATGGTGTTATAGTGGGAAGTGCGTTCAAACGGAGCATGCCAAATGTACAGCTGTTGGACATCTGAAACCATGTGGTGTAACACCTACACCATTACCCACTACAACCACTGCACCAATACCTACCACACCTGCACCCCAAAACTGTGATAATCACCAACCACCCCTAAAGGTAATACATTCCATAAAGTAGTTAACATAATGGTGACCCCATTGGTCATTTACACAAGGGTGTTTCTGCAACTACAGGCACATTTTTTGTCCACTCTCAACGGTCTTTGTGTTTTATTTTATTATTATTAAGTAGTGCTGGACGATATGACCAAAATTTGTATTTGCAACAAATTCCTTAATTTTGGTCAATATGATATAAATACAAAATCGATATAAATAATTTAAAGGCCTCAGAAAAACTGCCAAGAAGTCTTTGAAACCTCCTACATAAACTACATCATATTTTAGAAATAGTGAACTGACGGCTGTGATCTGTAATAAATGCCTGTTAGTGAAAAAAAATGACAAAAAATTATATCACTTAATTTTATTTCTTATCGTGGTAAATACCGATATCGGATTATTGTCCTAATTTTAAGTTTAGTGGAATTTGTCATAGCACAATTTCAGATACAAAATGAGTCATAAATGGTATTTACAAAATACCATTTACTTTGTCCCACAGTTGTTGATTATGTTCTTCCAATGCATAAAAGACAAAACATTTCAATAATGAATGAGTGCATTTTCATATAAATATAGTACTGCACAAAAAAGTCTCAGGAACTCCTAAATATTGTTAACAATTATTATTATTATAATATAATTATATTGTGAGTTTAATCTGTGAAACACAATTTGACACAATGATGTATTTTTGTTTTTTGAAGAATTACAAATGTAATTCATGTTAAATTTAAGTTTTAAATTTAAGTCTTTCAGAGCTAATGTGACAGACCATGCTATTTGCCAGCATTTTTCATTCAAAAACAGTGGAAATGTCATTACTGCAAACTCACGTTGCTATAACGTACAGTTCTATCATGTCCCCCGTTAACAGTTTTCTACCTGAAGTATCACATATACATCCAAGTCTAATTCTGTATCTTTTTTCCAGAATGGTGAAAGTATTCCAGATGGGAAATGCTCCAAAATCACATGTATCAATGGAAAAATCATGCATGAGCATATGCACTGTGAGCCTGCCTCTTTGCCTGTGTGTGTGAACAACTATCCACCAGTGAAAGTGACTGATGATTCTGGGTGCTGTTCTACATATGACTGCCAATGTGAGTATACTATATAGCTTCACCACTACATTCTTTATATGGATTTTAGAATATACTCTACATTGTGGGGATAACTGAGTGTGCTGCATCTCCCTCAGGTGTCTGCAGTGGCTTTGGAGACCCACATTACATCACGTTTGATGGAACATACTACCCATTCCAAGGAAACTGCTCCTATGTCTTGGTCAAAGAGATACATCCAAAATACAACTTCAGTGTCATCATTGACAATGTGTACTGTGATTCTGAAGATGGCCTTTCTTGTCCCAAATCACTGACAGTGCACTACAAATCCTTTGAGATTTTAATGGCACAGAACATTTCTAATGGAATTGTCACAAACCTGGTAACTAAGTTTAATTATTTATTCTGTAATTTGTAAAAAATCATAGGAAACGGAATAAAAAGAAAGAAATTAAAATTACAGTCCATATATGGACACTAAACTGCACAATCACCTGGTTTGAAATATCTGACATCACAAGAACCACTTTATTCGCATATCTCTGCCTGTCTACAGTTTTGGTCTGCCCACTCATACTGCACTTTTGAGGAGTGTTTCAGCTCTGAGTGTTTTTTGAACGAGGCACAGCCATTCAGAACAGACCTCAACTATCATATCAATCATGAAGGTCCTGTAACAGAAAGGTTCTGTTAAAAGACAACTAAAACAACCAATTCTCACATGAAAAGAGTAGGTAGTTAAACTGTAGTCATTTTGTAGTTGCGATTTCTTAAATATGATGACAGACACTATTCTGGGATTATGTTCACACTTTACACATTTGTATGAAGATTGCACATCATCACACCAGAAAAGTGAAAGAATTACTGACAAAATGTGTGTTTTAAAGTCTTTTTAGCTGTGCTGAACTTCAGGCATACTGGAATACAGATCTATAACTGACGATAGCACAACATGATTGTTAGAGTGCTTCAGTAAAAGGTGTGAGTAACACTGGGAAAAGTAACCTCCCCCCCTCCCATTATAGATTGATGTGAACAAGAAGCGAGTCCCACTGCCGTTCGAGAACAGTGACTTCCGAGTAACAGACAATGGCATTGAATCACTGGTGGTGATACCAGCCATCGGCGCACAGGTCACATTCACTGGAATGATGTTTTTCATCAACCTCCCCTGGCAGAAGTTCCATGGTAACACAGAGGGACAATGCGGTGAGTTATATTCTTTTCTAATTTAGATAACATGAAATAGACCAAAGGTGCTACATGATTCCTGGTGATGCCACAGCCATCCGTGGCCAGGAGTCCCAGAGATATATATTTAAATATACTTCCTTTTTTAGGAACCTGTGATAATAACCGCACTGATGACTGCCGTCTGCCTAATGGCACCATTCTAACATCATGCGAGAAAATGGCACCCTACTGGCACGTTCATGATAACGACAGCTACTGTCCACCACCTTCTACACCAGAACCACCAACTCAGTGTCCCAATTACACACTCTGTGAAATTCTTAGTAGCAAGTAAGTACTCCTGCCACAACTAGAGCATTTTAAGCTGGTCCGTTTTACTCGGGATGTTTTGTACGACAGAGCTGTATAGCATATCCCCTGTTTTAAACCCTATTTTATGTTCAATTGATCTTTTCAACAGGGTCTTTGAGAAATGCCACAAGCTTGTCCCTTACGAGCCTTTTAAGGTGGCCTGCAACTATGACATATGTCACCTGAACCAAACATCATCCGGCTGCACCGGTTTGCAGATGTATGCTGAAGAGTGCGCTTTTGCAGGAGTCTGCATTGACTGGAGAGAAGCAACACATGGAGTGTGTGGTAAGGGCAGTGACGCAACGCAATAAGCACTGTCGATTTCTAAAATTCACTCACTAAAGTTCCACTAATTCCTGTATCTTACACACACAGAATTCAAGTGTCAAGCCCCCAAAGTATACAAAGCGTGCGGCCCTCAAATTGAGCCTACTTGTGATGCAAGGTAGTGTACATTCCAACACAGCTACACACTTACAGACTGTAGAAAATGGTTTCAACAGAAAAACATCACCGTGACGTTTCGTTGTTTGCCGTTTCAGATTTAACCTGAAATTTTTAAGTGAGCCAAACAAATTCAATGCTTTGGAAAGCATGAGCTGGGAGGGTTGCTACTGTCCGACTGGCACAACACAGCTAAGCCCATTCCTAGATGTCTGTGTTAATAACAGTTGCGGTGGGTATTCATTTATTACTTAAAAATAGCATATCATATTATTCATATTAATATATTCATATAATATCATATTATTGGTTCAAACTTCAATCCAAATATGTGTTAGTGCTAGAACCTTCTACAGATTGTACGTTCTATTTTCTATTTTAAAACTAGAGCCATATTCAACTAATTAGTACTTTTTGTGTGGGTGATTCCTCAGAGTTCTGCATTATGCCAAATGGGGAGTGGAAACCGGTAAGACAGATATTTCAACAAAGTGAAAATATTAAGCACAAATTTCATCAGTGGTTTAAAAAAAACATTACAACATGATTGTCCTCTGTTTTTTTAAGGCTGGTGCGGTATGGGCTCTAGATAACGGCTGTGATATATGCACATGTAGTCCAGAGACCCTGAATGCATTCTGTGAAGCTCCAGTATGTCCCACACAACAGCCAGTTTACTGTGATCCTAAGGAAGGTCAGATGGAGATCACAGAGACAGTGGGTTGCTGCCAGAACACCACATGCGGTGAGTGGTCCGACCCCCTTGGTTTACAAAATGCAAAACAGTAACAGTGTGCTCTGTTTTTAAAGACTGTACTTCAGTTGCAGCTGCAGCTCATGTGATTGTACTGACGGGACTTATTTATTGTTACGGTCTACTATCTCCATTAATATATACATTACCATATTTTTACTTTTTGATATAATGTGAATTTGTCTGTTATTCTTTACAATGTATCATATCGTGTTATATTTACTGTTTTACTAGTATTAGTTTCAAGTCAGTTAAGCTAGTATTCACGATAACAACCAAACTCAAGCCTTCTTCTACTTACAAACTTTTTTTTTATAATTATCTCAAATTTACCCCATTTTCAAACTTCTTACCCAATTTAGAAGGCCAGTTACCCAGTTCCCGTTCATGTGCACCCACCCTATCACTAGCAATCCCTTTACATGTCTTCTCCAAGTGATGGAGAACCCATAGCAACCTTTGAGGATTAATTACATCAAGCTCAAAACATAACACACTGAGTCAGTCAGGTCTAGGTTTTTCTAGGTTAAACCATATGTTTAGTGTTTTTGTAGGCTTGTATAAGAAATTCATCAATAACCCTCGTACTTACAGTCAGTAGATGTGATTATCGAGCTAATCTGTTATTAACAGCATCATTGCCATATATGTGTTTTACTAATTTTGAATATCTTTCCACAGTGTGTAGCAGCAGTCTTTGTGACAGTAAGAAGCACAGTTGTCCTGTTGGATACATTCCAGAGGTTGTAATGGGAATTTGCTGTCCAAAATACAAATGTGGTGAGTGTAAATCAGCGTGTGTATGTAATTAATCTGGTAATTACATTTTTTTAAAGATGACGGATAATATAGCTTTATAACTGTATGGTATAAAGTTTGCTTTTTTTGTGTTACAGTACGTAATCCAAACATCTGCTTGTTCAATAATACGGAGTATCAGGTAAGCACAGACACACAGTGCCGTACAAATGCATCAGAATTATATATACATATATACACATACATATAATTTCGCGCTTCTTTTTAGCTTTTTAGTTTATTCAGTTTTGTTCATTTCTTTCTGTTTATTTACAGCCTGGTACCACTGTACCTATGAACAACTGTGAGCAGTGCGTATGTACTGATAACATGGATCCCCAAACCCACTGGCATGCAATTGAGTGTAAACCTCTTCCATGTGACACATACTGCCCACTGGTAAGGGAAACAAAGTGTATCTGAAATTCATGCTGATGGGGAATAACTAACCATTAAAATATAGTTGTTTGCATAATTAGTTTAGAATATAATCTAGAAAAAAAAAGTTAATTAAAGTGCATTATTAAAGTGTTATAACAGTTTTGGGCTAATGGTATGATTATAATTTTTTTACATGTTCAGTTTAAGCACTCATTATGTCAATTATTTATCATTAAGGGATATGAGTACCAGTTATCTTCAGGCTCTTGCTGTGGAACCTGTGTGCAAACCAGCTGCATGGCTACATGGGGTAACATTACCCAAACCATTGCGGTAAGTTCTACTAAAATCATAGCTTAGCATCAATACATAAATGTGAATATTTATCAAAACCGAACTTTACATTGTGTAAACATTCTTAACAAGCCGGCAAATAGAAATGGTTCAAACCACTTTTTCTTTTTACATTAATATTTGATGTGATATGTATGAAATATAATGAAACTACGATATGATATTTTAAATTATTATTAATACTGGCATGCTTTTTTGTTTTATTGCCCAACATCTTCTTGGGATGCAATAAATTGTATAAACAACTAAATAAGCTATTTAAGCTCTTACATTTACCTCATTATTTTATGACAATAATAATAATTAAACATGTTTCATGCCTGTGTGAAATATGGCAAAGTGCATCAAAGTATGACACTAAGTAATTTTACCTCTAGTAATTTTACCTAAGTCATGTTCACTTTCTGTCCTCCTCTGATTCTCCTGACATTCCTTTACTTGTCCTTTTTCTCCACAGCCTGGTCAAATCTGGACTCCACCTACGGATAAATGTTTGAAGTTTGAGTGCATGAAGATTGGATCGCAGTTCATCATAATTGAAGCCAAGCTTGTTTGTCCCCAGATCAATGAAGATGACTGCATTTCTGTGAGTTAACTACAGGAATGAACTACCTGTGATTATAGTGAATCAACTGAATAATCTCTTAATAATCTCCTAATATGAGTCATGTCAAAATTATATTAATGTTAGTTTTTTATATGTAGTATTACCTACCAAGACAAATCGATAACCAAAGCACTCTTTGGTCACAGCTTTATTAACAACTATACTAATAACTTCATAACATATTTATTCTGTTTACAAACAACTGGAATGAATAAATGGGGATTACCTTTCATTAACACAGGGAACAATCGTTGTTGGTCTTGATGGCTGCTGTGTCACCTGTGAGTGTTTAAAGCCTCTTCATATTGTGCCAAAAAAATTAACTCATTATGTGTTTTTTCCATGTATTTACACCAAAATGCAAACACACTAACTTCAAATGTTTGATCTCTCAAGGCATAAACAAGACTGACCACTGCGGCGTCAGAAAAACCTCCACATACCTCGAGAGCAATGGCTGCAAGACTGCAAACCTTGTGGAGATGACGACTTGCAAAGGATCTTGTACCACATCTTCCATGTAAGTAAATCAAAACTTCATCTGAGAACAGAACCAGTAAAAGGAGTTAAATATATACTGTACCCGTAAAGACACAGTAACCAAAACAGCAAATTTCATTTTAGGGGATAAAGTAAAGTTGGATAACCTCTACTTATTTCTGTTTTGTTACTTAAATCCACATAAACATAATCAGTGGGCCTCAGGGAGATATAAAATGTTAAATAAAAATAATTTAAAAAAAGTCTTGGAATGTTTAGTGGGCAGTACCTAGATAACGTTCCTCTTTGCTTCTCCTCAGATACTCAATGCAAGCCAGAGCAATCCAGCACTCATGCTCCTGTTGTCGGGAAATGGTCACCAGCCAGAAACAGGCAGAACTTATCTGTCCAGATGGATCAAAGGTTGTTCACACGTATCTCTTCATTGAGAAGTGCGGCTGCCTTGAGACGGAATGCATGGACACCGCTGCTGTCAAGCAGCGACGTAGACGACGGTGATCAAGTGCGGAATGCGCTCAGTCTGCTCAAATCAACATTAATCTATTTATGACTTTATTTACAGTTTAGTTTGCTTAACCGAATCACTCAAGAAACCTGACTCCAAATGTTGTCTTTACTTTTATGTTTCTCTTACTCACTGTTTCTTTTCTGATGCTTAAAATTCTAATAAATATCAAGCAATGAACACATCGTCACCTCTCATTTATAAGCCTGATATGCCTGAAATTAACTGATACACAGCGATGAGGAATTGGTCATGGTCACGCAACCAAGTACTTTATGCAAGGGTATAATATTTAAGGGTAGTTTAGGGTTTGACTCAAAGAGAAAGGGAAATCCACAGAAAGCATCTTAAAGTGTTTAGATTTTTAAACATCCTACTTGCTAATATTTAAGTGCTAAACTTATGTTTTAAAGTTCACTAAACCTTCTGTTCTGGTATTTAAACTGATACAAGGAGCTGCAAGTAAGGTTCACTTTTAAATCACTATATATACACTTATATAGCTTTACATACAAATCTGCACTTTTAACATATGAGGTTCCACAATGGTTCTTTGTAAAATTGTTATGGTTATATATTAAATCATGACCCCCTAAAGAACCATTTGAATGCTTAAAATTATGCTTTTTGTTCTCTCATTAGAATTCTTATTAAGGGATCGACTGTGGTCATACCATCACGTACTAAATGCATTTCTATATCCCCAAATGGCAACAAGTCAGGAAAGGAATAGATCTTTAAGCAAGTAATTTTAGACTTTTTTTGTCTTCAGTTGTTTGTATCAATGGATTGTGATATGAATATTGTGAATCCTACACAGGCTGCTAAAAAGATTATTACAAACTAAAAAGAAAATTACAAACTAAAAGACACACAGTACATTAAGTCTAGATCAGGATATATACAATATGTATGATTAACAAATCAGAAGTGAAGCAAAATGTAAAAGGTTTCGCTGTGAGGACAATCAATGTAACTGTACTTGTAACTGTGTACAATAGTAAACTACAATGGAGGTCATTCTGCTGCAGCTTTAAAAAAATGTTTAAATGTTGAATCTGATTATATAAAAAATAAATACTAAATAAAAAGTTTAAAAGGTAAAAGTAATTAGAACAACAAACACAACCAGCTGCCACTGGTACTACAGTCAAGCAGCCTAAATTAAAGTCCATATTGATTTATATAATAATATTAGTATTATTAGTAAGACTATTGAGGTTGATATGTTGTTTTATTCTTCAATAGAAAATTTCAGCAGTGAATGACAACACATTCCCTGCTTTCAGAGGAAGGGAGGGGGGCTATGGGCAAATAAAGTCACACAAAAGAGAAGTTAGAGTTTCTGACCTTCGTCAGATGAGTCACTGGTTACTTCATCCTAAAAAAAAAAGCAATCAAATCAATACAAATGTAAGGCTCTGATATTGATCAACCTGCTGTAAAAGATGTATTTACAACCAAAAATGTATATATATATATAGTGAAAAAAATATGTGAATATATAGGAGGAGCAAAAACCTGTATTAGGACTAATACAAAGTTTTACTAAAACAAAGCTTTACAGAGTTGTAAAGAGCCAATCTGGACTGTTTGTATTAATACATTAATTTTGCAATGTTTGCAATATATAACAAACAGCTTTTATTTATCATTTTTAAATGATGCAATAAAGGGTCACAAAAAATAGTGGCAAAATCAAGTTGATACTTCAGTGATTATAGTTTTTATATTGTGTTCAGCGGTTTCATTGTATTCCCACTGATCCTCAATGACTCCAAATTCAACTATCCAATCCCAGAAATTAGTGTTCTTGTTTAGAAACAACCTGAAAGTAAACAAACCACTCAGAGCTACTAATAATGCGCCTGTATGTCACTGTCTTTTTTCAGTCCTTACACTGTTTTTTGATGCACTAATAATTCAGTGTTTTGAAGTTCTATATAATTCAGTAGCCAAACTGTTCTAATGAAATGCATCAACAAATGATCAGCGTCACAACACAATTCATGCTTGAGATAAATTATATGTGCACATGTGCCCTCCCTCTGCCCCACCCCGTGTACATATTTATACAATTTAAAGTGTTACGAAAGAAACCTTTACATAAAAGCTTTGCTGGCTTCACCTCTTTATCCTCGGTACCGGCGTGTCAGTGCCGCAAATCAATCATCATCACTTCATGTGTTTGAATTACGCTGTTGAGCCATTGATTTCATTCCTGCATCCTGAATCAAGTTTACTCTAAAGGGATATTAAGCTTCATCTGTTGACCCAGTGACTGAGAACAATAGCTACATCCCAGAGTTAGTCCACCTACAGTAACATATGGCAGGGCAAGTGACCAAATACGCCCGGAGCTTTTCACTTGGACAAACAGGCCATGTTTCACAAGCATGATTTTAGAGCACACAGCCTCTGGCAACTTTAGATCTGGATGCTGCAGCCTGGGGCTGGAGGAGCTGTCAAAAGCCTATTTAGGTTCCTTCTTTTCTAATAATATGCAAAACACATACATGGTGCTGTCTGTCACGCTGTCTATGCATCACCATATGGAACTGGACTGCAGACAACCAGCTTTGAGTTGGGATGCAAACCTACATTCCTAAACAAAGGGGTTACTGAAGTAAAGGCAATAGGCAATAGTTCTATTTAGAACCATGGCAGCTCAAAGCTCAGAGCTTTTTGGAGGTCAAATAATGTTTTTTTTTTTGTAGGTAAAATCCTGAAACTGCTGTGAGCCTGTTTAAATTACAATTTATATACAATTATTAAATAAAAGTGTATACAAACATAACCACAAGGGTTCCTGTAAAATGTAATTCCATAGACAAATTATGTTTAGTTCCCAAATATACCGTAAAAGATGAAAAGAGAAATGCTATATGTAAAATATAAAAATGTAAGGTTCTATACCAAGTAAAGTTGAATGAATGTAAACAACACTAATCATTGATCAGCTATAACATTACCACTTTCTTGTTTCTACACACACTGTCCAATTATTAATGTACTGATTCAAACTTAATATGAGCAGGATGTGAATTAAAATAAGGATTTCGGGGAGTTAAAGAAGGTCCTTACTGACTTCACTTCTGGTCTGCATCCAAACAAGACCCACACCTGGAATGCAGACATGACTGTTTAAACAAACTGACATATGAATGGATGGAAATTAACAAATGGATGGACGGGCAAAAGACAACTTTGTAGTTTTGAGTTAAGGTGGTGGTGTTATCTGTGGCGCAACAGATAACACCACCACCTGCCATTAAGTTACAACAACACCATGTGGGAGACCAGGGTTCGATTCCCAGTCTGGGTAGTTATGCTGCGCTACACCAATAAGAGTCCTTGGGCAAGACTCCTAACACTACATTGGCCCACCTCTGTGATAGGAGTAACCTTGTAAGTCGCTCTGGATAAGAGCGTCAGCTAAATGCCATAAGTGTAAGTGTAAGTGTAAGCTGGTTGGGTTAGTTTTTGTCTGCTACATTTCTTAGACTGGAAGAGAGTAAAATGGTGGTACATTTTTGTTAACAGTATGGGTTATCAGTCCTCTGATTGGTGAGGATAAAGCTTACACAAGCAGTTCCCATAATTAGAACCTCCCAGTTTACTCCAAAAAGGGAAAAATCTATTGGTCACTGGTCAATGTTATTCATGGGGCATCCTTTGTGCATATATATCCCTAAGGGATAACCAAAGAGAGTTAGAGGGATAGGTGGCTTTAAGAAGTAAAATTTGCTTGCCCACATTGAATCATCTTCAGGTCAGTACAAAAAACATAAAATACAGTGTGCTCTTTGGGATAACACATTAACTCTTTGAACAAGACTTCATGCAGTTCGGTGTAGATGACCACAAATCACTGCCAGGAAGTTCTGCACTTCCCCGAACACAGTGCCTGGATTTCTCCCTGAATATCCCTTGATTTCAAGAATGACCTATTTCAGTTATGCGAGACAGAAGTGTTTGACCTTAAACAACAGAATTAACAGCAAACTGAAGTATTTATTTAGCCTACTCAGAGTTGTGTGTATTTAACATGTGTTCTGTGTATTCAATACACATGTATTCTTTTTTTCCACTTAAAAATGCCTTCAACCTAGTTTGCTATAGTGGTCCTTGGTAGTTAAAGTTTTCAAGTATATAATTAAACCACACATAACCAGCTTGGAATTTATCATTCATTTTAAAGTGATTGTGTTCTTGCTTGTAACATTACAATAAACCCAAATAAACATAAAGTCAGTGGTCAGTGAGAGTGTCTACCTGTAATTAACTCTATATAACATTACAATAAACCCAAATAAACATAGAGTCAATGGTCAGTGAGAGTGTCTACCTGTAATTAACTCTATATAACATTACAATAAACCCAAATAAACATAGAGTCAATGGTCAGTGAGGGTGTCTGTATGTAATTAACTCTATATAACATTAGAATAAACCCAAATAAACATAAAGTCAGTGGTCAGTGAGAGTGTCTACCTGTAATTAACTCTATATAACATTAGGATAAACCCAAATAAACATAAAGTCAGTGGTCAGTGAGAGTGTCTACCTGTAATTAACTCTATATAACATTAGGATAAACCCAAATAAACATAAAGTCAGTGGTCAGTGAGAGAGTCTACCTGTAATTAACTCTATATAATATTAGAATAAACCCAAATAAACATAGAGTCAATGGTCAGTGAGAGTGTCTATATGTAATTAACTCTATATAACATTACAATAAACCCAAATAAACATAAATTCAGTGGTCAGTGAGAGTGTCTACCTGTAATTAACTCTATATAACATTACAATAAACCCAAATAAACATAGAGTCAATGGTCAGTGAGAGTGTCTATATGTAATTAACTCTATATAACATTAGAATAAACCCAAATAAACATAAAGTCAGTGGTCAGTGAGAGTGTCTACCTGTAATTAACTCTATATAACATTAGAATAAACACAAATAAACATAAAGTCAGTGGTCAGTGAGAGTGTCTACCTGTAATTAACTCTATATAACATTAGAATAAACCCAAATAAACATAAAGTCAGTGTTCAGTGAGAGTGTCTACCTGTAAAACTCTATAACTTCAGGAATATGGGACCTGAACTGTTTAATTAAAGTGGTAAAAGAGTTGACAATAGTTGAATGACTGCTGTCTACCTCGCATCGTAGATGAATACAATCCCACATGATTCTACAATCCCACCGCCCCCTTAATGTTAACCTGTAAATAATCTTACTAAAATTCTTAAGAAAAAACAGTGTGCCTGGGGAGTGTGCCTACAATTATACCTACAATGGTAATAAGGACCTATAGTTTACAAATTATAAACACAGGTGTACATTTTTTGTACATATATAAAACTGAAAACAACTGCACTTATACTTCCATCATGTATATATTGTTATATGCGGAGCATTAAGAGCTATAACAGTAAAAAGTGAAGAACATGTGGCTTTAACAGTTCTTCTTATACGTAATACATAACTAAGGCACCTGCTAAAACCAGCAACTTGATGACGTCAATGTCTGTCAAATATTGAATCACTGATCCAGTCCAGTAGCTTTAGAGGTCTGGGTGCGTCAGTCTCTTTTGATGAAGAAAAATAATGGAGCAACTTTGTGTTCTGGATAATTTATATAAACCATAATCACCGGCCCTGCAAGCCTCTTGAAGAAGGTGTAAGATATGAGATCTGTATTTGATAATAAGATCATTGTAAGATAGAGATCAGCACTCTTTGAGAAGCTTCATGATTATGGGCCCTGATGTCTCTTATTAAAGTGGTAGAAGGGTTTAAGTTGGCAATCGTTGAATGACTGCTGACTACCCATCATTGAGGATGAATGCAATGCCACAGGATTGTGTGGTGTGGAGATGTCCACTCAGTCATCCTTCAGCTCTACTTCTTACAGCCAAACCCTGTAACGTGGCAAAGAGGAGCAACACAGGAATGCAAAGTTTCAAATGTCTGCACATTTTAGAGCACTATTTTCTGTATATGCTGAATTTATCAGAATAAACAATTTGGTAAGCAATAAACAGGTATTGTGCATTAAATTTGCATGTGTTTTCGCTGTAGGGGATGTAAACTTACTGTCTCTTAGAAGATCAACAAAACATGCAATTTTATGTGGGGTACCCAAACCTTTGCATACATCTGCTAAGTAAATAAGCAAAAAGAAGTTATAATAATGTTATGTCTACATTCAGGTCTACAAGGGCTTGATACTTTGCTCATGTTACCCAAAAGGGAAACAGAACCACAGAATTACAGAAACTCAGATGGACAGATAAACAAGCATGAACTGCTGATTAACTTCATGTGAACTTACTGAGGTAAATTACGGAGAATTCCAGAAGCTCTGTTTGTCTGCTTTATGACCTGATGAAGAAAGCAGATTACAGTATTAAAAAAAACACATAATAATCCATATTTAATTAATATTCAATTACTCTTACACTAAAATGAACAGACACCAACTGTAGCTCAGTGTAGCTTAGCACAAGTTAGTTAGCTAGCTAGCTGACGAGAGGGAGAAAGGACTGTGTTGTGGTCAGCAGCTTACAAATAATCAAAGAATCAGAATAAATACAGCTAGCTACCTATCTATCTCAATCTGAAGCACACTGAGCCCATTAAATATCATAGTAAAATATATTATATAGAGACTTATAAAATGTTCCCTCACTTCAATAAAGAATTCCCTCAGTCTAACAATCTGTCAGCATTGTAATAAATAGCTAGCTACATTCTCAAATCCATTTAATTAAACATTTTGTTAGTTTATTCATCAATTTAACTAAAAAAATATTAAAAATCTAAATTATTGTTCTACCGTGATCCATTAGGGTCTTTGAAGAAGGACAAAAAGACACATTAGACACATCCAACACACATTATGAGACATTTTGCCAGATACAAGAGTTTTTCTCAAAATGCAAAAAAAATGTAGCGCTAATTCTTAAGCTAACAGGCTAACCTGAGGTAACAGGATCAACTGAGGTAAAAACAAACAAACAAACAAACAAACAAACAAAACAACAACATTGAGGCACAGACGAAAATGATATAATACATGGTGTGCAATGAATACACACTATAATGAGCTAAATAAATGGACTGACTAGTCCTGGCTGGGTCAGTTGGTCAGCATCGGTTGGTATTCAGTCCTCACAACAAAATAAACAAACTAGCTAGCGCTAGCTAACTGTAACTAGGTAGCTAACGCTATTCAGTTCAGTAAAAAACACCTCTTCTAATGCTATACTGTTCTCTTCTACACCAGATACTGAAATTATTAGCTATTTAGTTACATATTTACCTCAGAAATGTACTTTTTAATCTAAAAACTGTGATATTTTAATGCACTGCTTCATTGTAAAGATGGGTAAATAGGTAGCTACATAGATAAATAGATAGATACATAGATATATAGCTACATCGATTGATAAATATATAGATACACTGACAGCTAAACAGATATACATAAATTCATTAATAGATAGCAAAACGTGGTAAATAGGACCCAAAGGAAAATGCAGCATTAAAGTAGCAATATATGTAATAGCAACTAAACAGACACATACTAGGCAGAAGGATGAACGGGATGAGACTTACTGCCTTAATAAAATAAGAAATATATACTGTAAGAATGGAGCAATATATACTGTATACATTAAATATGTATAATATACATGAGCAGGAGTTGGTATTGCACTGAATAGCAGGAGATGTTGTAAATCTCAATGATTATGATTAAAGTAGCAGTAATTATGTCCACCTACATGAGTGTGCCATTACACTATGGGAAATGTGGACCAAAAAGACCCATGACTTAGAAAAGCCTTTAAAGGTGGCAGAGCGAAATGGTGTTATGGGCCAAGATTGGTAAACACCTTAGTTGGCACTCCATTTCTGGACCTCATAGAGGCTGTTATAGAGTTCAGACCACATATAGAAAGTAATAGCCAGTTAAACAGATCAGCCCCTGCTTTCCGATATGAAGGTACTGGACGTGGTTTTCATGGCCCACTCTGATTGCCGGGCTGTTACTTTAGGCACGTTTGACAAGATGAGACCATATCTGAAATATCCTGATTGATTCTTGTCCAAAACATCACCTTGCGAGCCCTTTCTGCTCAAAGGTTCTTAATGAACGTTCTCAAGATGCTGTTTTTATAGATTTTTTACCACGATCGTCTTACTAACCTTGTACACAATGTCATCTACAGTTCAGCTCTACAGTTCCAGTACTCCTGAAGATCCGAGACACATTGTATCCAGTTAACACAAGCTGTTGTTTCAGGATGTGGTCCTTCTCAAGCTCATTGAGATTCAGCTGCATTTGTACATCTACACCAGGTCATGATGAAGTCACCATGCTCTCCTAGGCTTGTTCTTCCTCAGCTGTTTGTGGCTGGATGGAGTCTTTGGAGCTACAGCTCTGGATGAGTCTACAGTATACATGAATTCTCCATGTATGACACATCCAGCTCATTGGAGGTTTATCATCAATCTCTGTATATGCAATGGGCAATTATTAAGCGGTTTAGCAAAAAATGTGATGAGTTGCTAATTTGACTGTCCAGCTGTGAACTGATGAAACCTCTATTGGAAGCTCCACTTCAGTCAGAGCCTATCTAGTCTCAATTCCAGTCATGGAGTGAGACACGTAAGCTACAGGCCACCGGTCTTCATATATTTTTGCACTAGAGCTGGGAGTAGGCCAATCTTGGTTTGCTTCAGAGAATATTTTCATGAGTCTTGCAGAATCATCAAATTTTAACACTGGTTCTCAGTCAACACTACTATTGCGGATCTTGACGGATCATTAAATTTTAACACCAGATTCTCAGTCAGCACTATTATTGCGGATCTAGCTGGATCATTAAATTTTAACACTGGTTCCTCAGTCAACACTCTTATTGGCCTCCTGCAGTGCTCTCATTTTTCTTGTTCATGTTTTCAGCCCGGGGCAGCACTTCAAACTCATTGGTGATGTCACCACATGTAGTGTGTCGCACAGCTCCAGTGGCCTCGGTTCAATTGTGGGTTCAATCCCCGTTCTGGTCACAGGTGTGTTCTCCTCCAGGTTTTCTCCAAATACTAGGACATTTGTCCCTGCTCAGTTTTAAGTTTGCTTTATGTGTGACTTCCAGAACCTGTCTGAGTCTGCAATCATCCAGCAATCATTCTACCTTTGTGGCGCTCCATGCATGTGGCCAAAAGGATTAGGACATCTACTAATTTTATCTACGGGATTTGTTATTCAACAAACCACAACCAAACCACGGACCTTCAGATAGAGAAACGTGGTTCGTCGCTCACACAGAAGACGTTTCCCTTGCTCCAGTGAGTCCAGTGGTAGTATGCTTTACACAACTTAATTTAACACTTAGGAATTTGCTGAGCTTTTTAGAATGACGACTTCTTTCGCAAATGTTTGTAGAAGCATACTGCCTGTCTAGGTGCTTGATTTTATACATCTATGGCAATGGAGCTGAATGAAACACCTGAATGTAATGATTAAGAAGTGTGTTCCAATGTTATGCATATAGTACATCACCTGTGGATGTGTCTACTGTCTCTGTCTACTGTTGGTGTGGTGCAACACTACCTGCCAGTGAGCTACTACACCATGTGGAAGACTGGATTCGATTCCCTGTCTGGGTGACTGTGCAGCACTACACCAAAAAGAGTCCTTGAGCCAGACTCCTAACACTACATTGGCCCTCCTCTGTAATACGAGTAACCTTGTAAGTCGCTCTGGACAAGAGCGTCTGCTAAATGCTGTTAAATGTCAATGTAAAAATGTCTCAATCTATTAAAGTCTCAGTCGTCCTTTGTTATAGGGCTTTTGACAATATCCACTATGTAATTATTAAAATACACTAAAATATCATACTGGCTATAATAGCTGAGAATAAGCTGAGAAAGGCCCGTCTCCCTCCACCCATCCTCACCCTCTTCTATAGGGGAACCATAGAGAGCATCCTAAGCAGCTGCATCACTGCCTGGTTTGGGACCTGCACAGCCTCTGACCGCAAGTCCCTCCAACGCATTGTGAGGACAGCTGAGAAGATCATCGGAGTCTCTCTCCCCTCCGTCATGGACATTTACACCACCCGCTGCATCCGCAAAGCAACCAGCATTGTGGATGACTCCACCCACCCTTCACACAGTCTGTTCTCCCTCCTGCCATCAGGAAGAAGGTACCGCAGCATCCGGTCCAACACGACCAGACTCTGCAACAGCTTCTTCCCCCAAGCCATCAGACTCCTCAACACAACTCAACTCCTGAACTGATATCTTACACTCTCCCTCTCTCTCTCTCTCTCTCTCTCTCTCTCTCCCTCTCTCTCTCTTTCCAACCATTTATCCCAGATAACATGGGAAGCATTTTTTGCACAAGCATTTGCACTGACAACTTTACTACCTCACTGGACTCTATTTATCGCACATTGCACAACTTGCACACTACAGTCATTATTTATTATCCTCTGGTCTGTACTGTGTTGTGTTGTCTGTCCGCACTTGTTTGTTTGTGTTGCACTTGTGTCTTGTATGCACTGTCTATGTTGCACCATGGTCCGGGAGGAACGTTGTTTCGTTTCACTGTGTACTCTGTATGTAGTTGAAATGACAATAAACCCACTTGACTTGACTTGACTTGAATAGGATAATGGAGGTCCATTCATCTTCAAATGGAAAATTGAATACAATGTTGCTTAAAATGTTAGGTTTGTTGAAAATTAGATAATTTGTTTACATTACAGAATGAAAGATTAAAATTATCCTGTTAACTGTGATTATCAATGTTTAATTAACTCACAAATAATAAAAATATATAGTTATTCAATTAAATTACAAAAATAAATAAATACATAACTGCACTATAAGTTTAAATGTTTGCGGACACTGTTTCCATTAATGCACATAGCTATTTTAAGTTCCACCCTTTGCTGACACAGCTTGTCAAGTCCCTGTAGGGAAGTACTGCCAATAGAATAGTGTCTTTGGAGCAGATAAACATTGGCACCTATTGGCCTATTGACACCATGCCTAATGCAAGGCGTGGGCTTGAGGGGTATATAGCCCCCTAGCATTGAGCTGTGGAGCAGTGGAACTATGTTCTTTGGAATGATAATTTAGCTCCATCCAGTACTTTTGGGATGACTTGGGGAGTTGAGTATGAGGTGGGGTGGTGATCAATCATCCAACATCCCAACCTCACTAACATGTTTGTTGCTGAATGCAATTAAATCCTCACAGCAGTGCTCCCAGGTGTCCCAATACTTTGATCCATATAAACCACTGAGCATTTTCTTCTAAACAGCTTGTAGGTGCAGTATATCTTACTGTTAACATGCAAGAAACGTTCAAAGAAGCCCCTGCTGTTTCTCCATAAGATCCATTTATGCTGTTTCTTCAGATCAGGATACGGATCCTGGAAAGGTGTGTGACTCACCCTATTGGTCTGAATTAAAATGGCGAAAAAAAGGCATACATGAAAAGTAATAAGCTCCTTCCTTGAAGCTTCAGTGCAGGCCTCAGAGTCTGTAGAGTGCTGTAGAGAGCTTTCAACTTGTTGAGTCACTGGTGGAGCTTAATGTATCATGAAGTCATTTTTAAAGCTCTGGCCTGGGATGGGCACTGACATTTATATCACTTGCTGAAGAAAAGTACCTCACCCCACTATTGTTACTCAAGCAGCGTATTCACTCACTCAAGGCCTTTAGCAGATATTAGATTGCCAGACAATAAGAGTTCTTGGAAATGTAATACTGTTTGACAAAATGTGTATTTTGTCAAATATTGAATAGAAATACTTGCTGACAATATTAGTTAAATAGTATTAAATTCTGGTATATCTCATACATTTGATTACCAGCCCTCTGGCAGATCTAATTAAGATGCATCATTTTAATATTTCCATAATGTTTGCAACAGTAATTCCTTTTATTGAATCCTTGAATTAGTTTCTTATCAGCGTCCCTTACTTTACTTTTGATGTCACTGTGCACTCTGTCTATTTCTGTTTGGCATTGTTGCTTTATTTTGTACAATCACTGTTCTGCACGAAGACCACAACCTTTATTTGATATAAACATACAAAAATATATTATATAGTTAGTATAGGAACCTGACAATATGTGAACACCACTACACTGACTGTTTTCTCCCAATTAAATATGCTGTGGATGCAGGCACATGAATAATAAAAAAAGAATGGTAAAGTTCTCAGATTCTTTTAGTGGACATGTCTGCCAGACAGCATGATGTATGGGGGAAAACCTACAGGATCACTGTCATGACCAAGATTGCTTTGTCAGGCAGAACAGGTCTTAATATGTAAAAAAAGAAAAAAAAAACATAATATAAAATTTCAATATGTTAAAATTACAACACACAGGTTTATAAAAACCCTAATACTACTTACATACTAAAAGGATATAAGCTTGTGAATGGTTCTTTATATAATCATGATAACTAAATGGTTCTTTGCCTGGTAGAGTGCTTCTAAAAATGTAGATATCACCTTATAGAACCTTTTCCACTATGTTCCACTATTCTTATGGTTTTAAAAATATATATTTTCAGTACTATATTGAACCCTTTTTGCTAAGAGAATCTACCTGTATGTATCTATGTGTGAATATGTAGCTGTTGTTAATATTACGTATTGATTTAATAAAAGTGACTAAGGTGGAGAAGCTCTGAGGGAAGATAGTTGACATAAGGCGCCACAGTACTAACAATAATCTTAGGCAACAGCACACACAAGATCATACATAAGTCATGTTTGATTAAGGTTACATTTCTCTAACCTGTTCAAATAGTTCATCATGATACTGGTTTCCATTGTGCTGTATTATTTTGATTACATAGCAGTATTTATTTTTTAGGGTTAAATTGTGATTCAATTCTCTTTGAGTTTTTAAAAAATGTACGATTGAATCTGACTAAATCACAGGGAGGATGATCTCTGAAACCCTGAAACCCCTTACCTAAAGCAGTGACGATCATGCAAGGTGGTTTCAGGTGTGTTTTACAAAAGCCACACCATCATCTAGCACAGTCTACGAAGGCATTTACCCTGAGAAAGTTAAACTTGCCCATGGCCCCACCTTCACCAAACTTCAAGAATCTGACGTCCCTCCTAAAAGACCAGTAGTATAAAGCTCTGAAGAGAAGGAAGGAGTTTCTCAGTGAACCTGTGGGGCACCTGTCATCCACACAGCCATCATGGGGACATTAAAGTTAATATCAGCTGAGCTGCTAATATGGATAATTGTATCTATTGGACTGACAGCAGCACAAACCGGTAAGCAGATGCTCTTAAAAATCACTGTTTAATTATTAATCAATTACTGGTAAGACTTTTACTTAAATATAATGTGACACCATTACCATAAACACTCGTTCCTGTTAATCCGCAGCGTTCCCCACAACGGTCAACATCTTCCAACCACTGGCTACAACTCAAATGATTTCAGGTAGAAATCTGTGATTATGTAGATCTGTAAATATGCTATATTACATAAAGATATGTACGATAACTTTATAACGCTGTGTCGTTTTTCAGGAATAGGCTCAGCACACAATGAGCAGGTCTGCAGCACATGGGGCAATTACCATTTCAAAACCTTTGATGGAGACGTATTCCAGCTCCCGTCCGACTGCAACCACATCCTGACCTCGCAGTGTGGAGGCAGCTATGAGGCCTTTAACATTCAACTAAGGCGCCAGGACAAGAACGGTAAACCCATCATCAGCAAAATCACCATGAAGCTGGACGGGACAGTGGTGGAGCTGGCCAAAGACTCTGTAAATGTCAATGGCCAAATGTAAGTGATAAGCTATGTTGATTATAGGCATAACAAACAAAAAAAAGAGTTCATTATTAAAATACTTTATGTATATAGATGTATGATGTATTAATACCTCATTAAACTGTAGATTCAAGCAGACCCAAGTAATCTATCATAGTCCAAATATCTGACAGTCTAAATAAGTCAAATCATTATTATTATTCATTCAAATCATTATTTTTTTTAGTGTGAAAACACCGTTCCTCGGCTCTGGAGTTTTCATCGAGACCACAAGCTCATACATCATAGTCAAGGCTACAGTCGGGGTGACAACCATGTGGAATAAAGATGATGCATTCATGGTAAAGTTTGTGGAGGGAAAGGATTAACCGTCTGTAACTGGTTATATACATACGTCTGTCACTGTACAGTGTACTTTAAGTGTCTTTAAGATCATTAGAAATCTAATTTTCTCTCTACAGGTTGAACTAAACCAAAAGTTTGTAAATCAGACCTGTGGACTTTGTGGGGACTTCAACGGAGTCCCAACGTACAATGAATTTATCAAAGATGGTAATTTACAATAACAGAACATATTTCTAATTTTTAGAATAGCATACTTTTTCTACTCTATCAGGCAGAGTGTAAAATGTCTGTAACATGTTGTGTAACATGTTTAGGTGCACTGCTTTCTCCTCCTGACTATGGAAGTCTGTGGAAGATGGATGGACCTACAGAAACCTGTGAGGAACAACCTGCGAGAGTTAATGAGACATGTGGAGATGAGGTACTAAAATTGACCTTTCACAAATGCAGTTTCATTAGAGATGGCGTGTTGACCTTGAAGGGTATCAGCAGAAAATTATGAATTGCTTATTTTAAAGATTAGTAAAAAAACTTTATAATATATCATCTGATATAGAATAGTATAACTCCAAGTTAGTATTGGTGTCAGTTGATACTGGCATCACCCTGCTGAATACTGATATTGTACCACCTCTAATTTTTATGTAGACCTTTAAAAATATTCAATACAAATCTCAGACCATTAGATTTGTCTTATGCGAGTCAGTTAAGTTGCACAATGTAACGTATTGTTTTTACAGCCCCCTTCATTATAGTACAGATTCTGCTTTCACACAGTTAAAAGATTAACTTGAAGTTAGGATTGTGTGAATATCAAGTGCACCAAGAAAACAGAGGTTTAGAAAATGATGAGATGATGTCTTCTTTCTCCACAGAACTTCTGTCAAAACCTGTTTCTCAGCAAAGCGTTCAGCAGCTGCAATGATCTTGTAGCAATCGAGTCGTTTGTCACAGTCTGCATGGAGGATCTCTGCCAGTGCAACTCAACCTCTTTCTGCCTGTGCGAAACCTTAGCTGAATACTCTCGACAGTGTGTGCATGCAGGGGGGAGGCCCGAAAACTGGAGGACAGAACACTTCTGCCGTGAGTAGATGAAGTCTGCCTGGTTTGTGTTATAATTATAGCAGGTGTTGTTAAAATCCTTATGTGCTGGTGTTTGTTAAAATGTTAAATGGTGCATTGTATTTATTAGTGTTCTGTCTGGCATATTTGTTATTTACAGTGTTAGAAGTGCACAGTAAAATTAAATGCTTACAGACTGTTCTCTAATATTGGCTATGCAAGTGGAATGTGGGAAAACATGTGCATAGCACTGCATTGCACTGTAGTAACAAAACAGGTTTTACAGTAAAGTCTACAGTGTCTAAAATCCTTGGCATATTTTACAGTGTTTGAAGTGGACAGTTTACTTAAACATCTTCTCAATCTGTTGCAGCAATGAAATGCCCAGAAACCAAGGTGCATATGGAGTGTGGAAGCCCCTGTATGGATACATGCTCTAACCCTGAGAGAGGACAGGTGTGTGAAGAACACTGCATTGATGGATGCTTCTGTCCCCCAGGTAATGTTTGTTTTTTAAGCCTCACCTTCACATTTCAAGTGTCCCTAATGTATAGAGACATAACAGTGACCACACCTTTCTAAATAAGTGCTTCAAAGCCAGTGTTTATATGTAATGATGAATCTAGGAGGAAATACAAAAAAAGGTCTTAGTCATTAATGCTAACGATATGTAAAGTTTGTTTGACTCACCAATTAGCAATTTATTTCTATACTGTCGATTTATAAACATATTTATATTTTTCAAGACACTGTCTTTGATGATGTAACCAACACTGGATGTATTCCACTGAGTAATTGCTCCTGCACCCATGGAGGAAAGGTGTATGCTTCCGGGGAAATATATTCTAGTAGTTGCCAGGAATGGTAAGTATTTAATAACTTAGCTTGGCTCTCTTTGCACATGAGAAAATGTATAAATCCATATTTTCCAAAGTGTAGACCCTTAGAGGCCTGAAGGTTTCCATAATAATTTTCTATTTAAAGTTTGTGTCATCGTATTAATGACAAACTGTTGCTGTATGTATCATTTAGTACCTGCTCTGGGGGTCAGTGGAACTGTGTGGATAAATCATGTCCTGGGACGTGCTCAGTGCAAGGTGGAGCCCACATTACAACATATGATGGAAAATCATACACCTTTCATGGTGACTGCACCTATGTCCTGTCACAGGTATAGTATCATGATGTCACAGCAATATATCAGTCAGACAAAAGGATACACCTTCTTTTATTTAAATATAATTGTGAAATCTTCTCATTTAAATGTACTACTTATTAAATGTATTACTTATGTACTGATTATTTATAGGAATGCACAGGCACAGATTTCACAGTTCTGGGAGACCTGATACAATGTGGAATCTCTGGCACTGAAACCTGTTTGAAAGCAGTCACCCTGGCATTATCCAATGGCTCTAATGTAAGTCACACATGTGGATTAGATGTAAACCTACTGTTTGAGTAAATCTTTGGACTTCAAACCAAATACACAGAATTTTTAAATACCCACCACACAGGTAATCAAAGTGGACCCAAGCGGGAATGTTGAAGTCAACAGCATGTTCACACAGCTGCCACTTTTTAAAGGTAAACTCTTTAAACCAATCACAATTAATAGACAGATAAACCAAATAAAGCTCAAAGCAAAGTAAAAATTTAAGGTGTCGAAGTCAGTTGAATGGAATGACATATACCTAATTTCTGCACTGATTACTCATATCTTTGGAGCTCTTCTATCTTTTTCAAGAGGTAAATAGTTTGATTTTATTGTATTTGCAGCCGATGTAAGCATCTTCAAGCCATCCTCATTCTACATCGTCATCCAGATAACTGGCATTCGTCTGGAAATCCAGCTGACACCCATCATGCAGGTTTTTATCACAGCTGACCCAGTATTTCAAGGACAAATTTGTGGTGTGTACATTTTTTTTACATAATATACTTATACTTTTCAGTCAAATAAACCTCTTTTTATACTATAACCTGCATTAACTTGAATGTTTTTCCATAGGATTATGTGGCAATTTCAACAACATTCAGGCAGATGATTTCACCACCAGTAGTGGACTTAAAGAGGGAACAGCTGTTGACTTTGCCAACACCTGGAAAACAAGAGCAACATGTCTTGATATTAAGAGGACCTTCGAGAACCCCTGCAGTCTAAGCACTGAAAATGGTACACTGATGTGTCTGCTTTGACTTTTCCAATGTCACACAAACAACTGGTCGCTTTAGTAAAGCAACTTGAGGTTTTTGTTGCGTTGGTAAATGTGAATAAGCACCATTTGTTCTTTTAATAGAGAAATATGCACAGTATTGGTGTTCCGTGCTGTCAGATTCTTCTGGGGTCTTCTCAAGCTGCCATTCTGAAATTAACCCTGCCAACTACAAAGCAGTAAGTTAAATTGCACACTTGGTCATTGTCATATTAAAACACGACAAATGAGTATATTAACAATTACAATCCAGTACATTAACACTTTACATTCCCTTCTTCTGTAAAGAGACTAGATCTGAGTTTTCCCAAGTAAAAGGAAACAAATTGAACTTGTATTTATTTTTCCTACAGAACTGTATATATGACACCTGTAATTGTGAGAAAACCGAAGACTGCATGTGTGCTGCCCTGTCATCGTATGCTCATGCATGTGCTGCTAAGGGGATACTCATAACTGGCTGGAGAGACATCGCCTGTAGTGAGTGACTTTCCTATCAGATTTAATACGTAAACCGTCACGCCACTTAATAAAACATCAACTCGGCATACCTGCTTTGGAGATAATTATATTGATCTAAGAACAGGTCATTAAGTTAATAAATGCTTTGCCTATGTCAAATATGGTGCCATGTTTGAGGTTATGTATTAAGGACAGGCTTTAAAGTCCAAAAGCAAATATGTGTCCAGAGAAACAGGATCTTAAGAGTAAACACTTAGGATAAATAGCATTTCAATTCAGTTGTGCTTGCAATTGTAGCCAGTGGATATAAAGGCACTTAAAATAACTGCCTTATATTTGTGGAACTGATCAGGATCTGATAAGTTATGGAATTTTGAATTTGAAGGAAATATTCCTGAGAGTTATTTTATTTACATTCTGAAATAACAAATGACATCTTGATTTGGTTAATATAAATATAATATAAACAGTACTTTTATTTCTTAAATTCTTCTTATTAGTTTTTGTATTAATTTTATTTTAATTATCTTATTTCTGTTCAGCTGATCATTTTGAGATGCATTTTAAGTGTGTGAAATGTGCTTTGTAAAACAGATGATTATCATTATTATTATTTTATAATGTAAACAATAATATGAATTAATATAAACAAGAAAATGAACTGTCAACATGTCCAGGGGGCATTCCTGCCTTGCGCCCAATTATCCTGGGTAGGCTCCAGGCCCCCTGTGACCCTTTCCAAGTAGAAGCAGACAAGAAGATGGAATATAGACAAGACACTATTTAACTGCTGTTGTACATCCTCCCACAGAAAACTACACTCTGTCCTGCCCCAGCTCCATGGTCTACTCCTACAACATGACTAGCTGTGGCCGTAGCTGCCGGTCCCTCAGCCAGACAGACTACATTTGCAGCACTCAGTTTGTAGCAGTCGATGGCTGCGGGTGTGCAGAAGGGACGTACCTGAACGAGAAAGATGAGTGTGTGGCCCAAAGCAGCTGCCCGTGTTACGACTCAAACAGAGTGATCCAGCCTGGCGAGACTGTTAGCAGAGAAGGCACCACATGGTAAGGGCTGAGCTTTTGTAAAAGAGTATTGCTGAATTAGCCACAAGCACAAGGAGCAAAGAATAACTTGATGATCTCGTCTTTCAGTATATGCAAGCAAGGCCAACTGAACTGCTTCGGTTCAACGAAAGTGCAAGGTATGGAAGTATAGTAGTTTATATGTCCCTTTTAAAAACTAATTTTCCAAGCATGATCAGAAGAGACTTACAAAATACTATAAATCAATATTACATCTATGGTCTTATACATGTGAATTTAACATATGTTGTCAACTGATTTTGTTGAATAAAAACTGAAACAATAGCATACAGCTTTTCTCATGTTCTCAATAATACTGTAATGAAACTGTTGTATAGCTTCATGTCTTTATTATGTTCTAATCTAATTATAAAGATGCCATTGTAGAATAATTTGTCTTCATTTTCTATCTAGAATGCACTTCCCCAATGACATACCTCAACTGCTCCACTGCTCTTCCCGGAAGCAAGGGCTCAGAATGTGCAAAAAGCTGCAAAACACTCGACATGGCCTGTGTGAGTAACCTGTGTGGCTAAACACTTTTTCTGCAGTTAATATTGACTGTTTTTATAACCTTCATATCTACCATTACATTCTTAAGAACATCACTCTTAACCTGTACCACTACAGATCAGCACAGGATGTGTGTCCGGATGTGTGTGTCCCACTGGCATGGTGTCGGATGACAATGGAGGTTGCATTACTGAAGACCTGTGTCCATGTATCCATAACGGAGCGTCCTACAAACCTGGGGAAACTGTTAAAGCAGACTGCAACACTTGGTTTGTTTTGCTTTTTTCTAATTGGGTTCTAGCATGTTTTCATTCACTGTGTGCCATCTGATGACACAAACTGTGTTTTTGCAGCACTTGTAAGGACAGAAGATGGCAGTGCACCACAAACCAGTGCAGTGGAACCTGCAGCATTTATGGAGATGGCCATTACATTACCTTTGATGAAAAACGATACGTTTTTAATGGGAACTGTGAATACACACTTGCTCAGGTAATGGTTTTATGCCAGCATTTAAAAAAAATGTGAATAGAAATATTAGGATGGTGAATTCCCCAGGAAGAATGTCTAATTCGCTTTGCTATGTATTCAGTCAGCTAAATACACAATGAATAGACAACCTTGAAAAAAAGTAATTCTTTTTTATTCAGTATTTCTAGGTTCATGAATTTTATATATTTGAGAAAAAGTACATCATTGCATATAGTTTATTTTAGGTGTGTGTATGTATTAAGATTTTGAACATAAACATTTCTATTATAAATTGTTATGCTTAAAAATGTAAAATACTGTTGCCTCTAGTTTGGCTTTTCAGTTTTACTTGTAAACTTATCATGTCTGCATTATAATACTTAGTTCTATAATACTTAATACTAATAGTTCTTTCTTCAAAGGCAACACATTTGTTTTAGACTTGAAACCCTTTTGTAATTTACAGGACTTCTGCAGCAGCAGTAACACCAATGGCACATTTAGAGTCATCACCGAAAACGTTCCCTGTGGAACCACTGGCACAACCTGCTCCAAGACTATCAAGCTCTTCCTCGGGGTGAGTAGACTTCATCAGCATGCTCACACATGTACCAGCAGGGATTAAATCATTAGTGTCCGTTCACTTAACAAAAATGTAATTCTTTTGTAGAACAATGAGCTTGTTCTGTCGGACGGAACCTACCAGCTTGTCCAGCGAGATGCAGGTGAAGAAATTCCATTCCAGATCCGCACTATGGGCAACTACTTGGTGATTGAGGCTAAAAACGGTGTGGTCTTTATATGGGACAGGAAAACAAGCATGTACATCAAGCTCACTCCTGACTTTAATGTGAGTTTTAATTCTATATATGTGCTCTATGTACCAGTTTCAGTAGTATTAGTACATTCAAAATCTATATAGATCTGAGAAATTATGCTTCCTTGCTTACAGGGACGCGTGTGTGGTCTGTGTGGAAACTATGATGGTAATGCAAACAATGACTTCACTACAAGGAGCCAAGAAGTTGTTGTCAATGCCCTTGACTTCGGCAACAGCTGGAAGTTCTCCCCTACCTGCCCAGAGGCATTGGTTGTCCAAGAGCCATGTGCTCATAATCCCTATAGGGCGGCATGGTCACAGAGGCAGTGCAGCATTATTAACAGTGCTGTCTTTTCAGCCTGTCATTCAAAGGTATCATCCAAAACAGTTTAGCAAATGTTACTTTTAACTTAAAAACATGTATTTTTGTAGTTTTATATATCAAATGTATCAAGTTAATGGTTTAATTTAAACCAACATATACCGAATTCTATACAGAATATCATATAATGCTGTGGTATGACCACATTAAATTCCTTAAAATGGAGATACAACTTGTGTGACTTTTATTTTAAGGTGGATCCAGCTTCTTTCTATTCGTCTTGTGTGAGCGATGCCTGCGCTTGTGACTCTGGTGGAGACTGTGAATGTTTCTGCACAGCTGTAGCTGCTTACGCAGAAGCCTGTAATGCAGTTGGAGTGTGTATCGCATGGAGAACGCCAAAAATCTGCCGTAAGTTACTACTAGCTATTTCAGTTTAGTCAAAGCCAACAAATAAATGAGAGCAAACACCTAAAAAAGGTTAAAACATTGTTTTTTATTGTATTTTGCAGCTCTGTTCTGTGATTACTACAACCCTCCTGGTGAGTGTGAGTGGCACTATAAACCTTGTGGTGCCCCCTGTATGAAGACCTGCAGGAACCCTAAAGGAACCTGCTCTCTCCAGTTACCAGCATTGGAAGGTAGGAGCTTGCACCTGTAATAACCAGTAGTGTTTCAGTTTCAGATTTGTGACAAGACTTGGAGCATTGTAAGATTCCTGTGTCTTATCTGATATCTCATTTGACAAATCTCATTAAAACATAGACAGACAGATAGCAGTGTTTATATTATGGGATTGTTTGTACCTGCTAACATGATAAGAACAGTCAGAAAATGAGGATTAAAAAGATTATATTGTTTAGCAGATTAATATATCAATTCAGTATATCCATTACATTCAGTGGGAGTATGATATTGCCATTAAAAGATGTGTGAAGTAGTGAATGGCACCATGTCTTGTACCTCTTGGAATGTTCAGTTCATACTCACTTCATGCTTCTTTTCGCTCACTTGATCTTTGCAGGTTGCTATCCTGAATGTCCAGCTGAGCACCCATACTTCGATGAAGATACCATGAAATGTGTGTCACTGGAACAGTGCGGATGCTATGTTGGAATGGAACATTATCAGAATGGGCAGAAGGTCCCTACTACAAAGAACTGTGAGACATGGTATGTCTGACAGTGCCTTCTATCTAGTATCTGATTGAATAGTGATGAACACATTAAAGCTGTGCTGCTGATTACTAACCTTTGGTGCATTTTATTGGAGTTATTGTATGTCCATTCCTCTGCTCACATATACCTGTTGTCTTTATAATAAACATAAAACTATAGTCTGTCTAAAATGTTCATGTTTATTTGAATGCCTTTTTTTATTGCTACTGGAAATTATTGGATTGTTTTTGCAATACCTGCAATACCTTACAGTATTCTTTTTGTCTTGTTTTTCAATGAAGTCGGTGTTCAGCATACGGCGTCACCTGCACCTTTGATGTATACGGTTAGCATTCTGTTGTAATTATTTACCATGTTTTAACTGCTTATTATATTTGTAATCTGGTTGTTACCTGGTTAGCAGCCAAATGACAGGTGTTCTGTACTTGCAGCTTGTACATGTACACATAACAACACCATGTACAAATACGGGGACATCATTTACCACACAACGGATGGACTTGGAGGCTGCATCACAGCTGTTTGTTCTGAAAACGGAACAATTAAGAAGACATTAACACCTTGTGAGACCACAGTTGCCCCCACAACCACAACCACAACCACAACCCAGAAACTGACAACAACACCTGTACCTACCACTGTGTTTGTCTTCACCACACCAGGTAAGTTTCTTAATAAACAAAAGGTTATTCTCCTTGTACGTTTATATAAATCTGCTAATTATGAGGTTTTCTTTAAATGAAAAACAGGGAACACAACAATAGTGTTTCTTTTTTGTCCATATATGGCAAGTGAGCGATACCCCAATGCTACAGACATTAATTTTCCTTTTGCATGTGTGATTTAAAAGTGTCTTAATAAACTGCGTCAGTATTATCCATACACTAAACAGCGACAACTTTTGCCACAGAAACGACAGTATCTTCAGAAACTTCGACGCTGATTAGCACGGCTGCCACAAAGACATCAACGGAGGCACCGGTGAAAACAACCACCCAGCCCTCCACTGTTACCAAATCCACTGAGGTACCATCAACAACAGTCATCCTCACCACCACAACATCAGAAAAATCCACAGAAGCTGAATCTACAACATCCAAACAGGTTCTACCTACAACAGTACCACCTAAAGAGGAGACCACCGTTTCAACAAGTACAGCTGAAACCTCCTCCACCACTGCTGTTGTGGAGACGACCACATCTGCTCAGGCATCCACAGAAACATCTCCAAGCACAGAGTCTACAAAACCTGCCATCACCAGCTCCAAACCTTTTACTTCAACAGAGACAACAGCAAGACCTTCCACAACTGAACAGGTTACCGCTGAAGAAACAACAACCAGTAAGGAAGTTCCAGCCACATCCACCATTCCACCAAAGGTTGAAACATCTCCTCAGACAAGCCTGCCAACTACTACAGCCACAAGTGCTGTTTCAACAGGACCCACCACATCACCAGAAACATCTTCTTCAGAGAGCACAGCTGCACCATCATCAACAACCCCGGCACCAGTGGTAAGCACCACTCAGCCCTCCACTGTTACCAAATCCACTGAGGTACCATCAACAACAGTCATCCTCACCACCACAACATCAGAAAAATCCACAGAAGCTGAATCCACAACATCCAAACAGGTTCTACCTACAACAGTACCACCTAAAGAGGAGACCACCGTTTCAACAAGTACAGCTGAAACCTCCTCCACCACTGCTGTTGTGGAGACGACCACATCTGCTCAGGCATCCACAGAAACATCAACAAGTCTTGCTACATCAAAGACAACACATGAAGTAGTTATAACTGCTTCTACTGTTCCACCAAAATACTCAACAAAACAGCAAGAGGTCCAAACATCTACTGCCACTACTACTACACCATTTACTGAAAGGTCTACTGTTGTTTTTCCTATATCCACTACAATAGAAACATCTATCGCACCGAAGACCCAAACACTTCCAGTCATCACTACGACATTACCAAAAACAAGTCAGGTTTTGACAAAAACGTCCACAGAAGCTGAATCCACAACATCCAAACAGGTTCTACCTACAACAGTACCACCTAAAGAGGAGACCACCGTTTCAACAAGTACAGCTGAAACCTCCTCCACCACTGCTGTTGTGGAGACAACCACATCTGCTCAGGCATCCACAGAAACATCTCCAAGCACAGAGTCTACAAAACCTGCCATCACCAGCTCCAAACCCTTTACTTCAACAGAGACAACAGCAAGACCTTCCACAACTGAACAGGTTACCGCTGAAGAAACAACAACCAGTAAGGAAGTTCCAGCCACATCCACCATTCCACCAAAGGTGGAAACATCTCCTCAGACAAGCCTGCCAACTACTACAGCCACAAGTGCTGTTTCAACAGGACCCACCACATCACCAGAAACATCTTCTTCAGAGAGCACAGCTGCACCATCATCAACAACCCCGGCACCTGTGGTAAGCACCACTAAGCCCTCCACTGTTACCAAATCCACTGAGGTACCATCAACAACAGTCATCCTCACCACCACAACATCAGAAAAATCCACAGGACCTGAATCCACAACATCTAAACAGGTTCTACCTACAACAGTACCACCTAAAGAGGAGACCACCGTTTCAACAAGTACAGCTGAAACCTCCTCAACCACTGCTGTTGTGGAGACGACCACATCTGCTCAGGCATCCACAGAAACATCTCCAAGCACAGAGTCTACAAAACCTGCCATCACCAGCTCCAAACCTTTTACTTCAACAGAGACAACAGCAAGACCTTCCACAACTGAACAGGTTACCGCTGAAGAAACAACAACCAGTAAGGAAGTTCCAGCCACATCCACCATTCCACCAAAGGTGGAAACATCTCCTCAGACAAGCCTGCCAACTACTACAGCCACAAGTGCTGTTTCAACAGGACCCACCACATCACCAGAAACATCTCCTTCAGAGAGCACAGCTGCACCATCATCAACAACCCCGGCACCTGTGGTAAGCACCACTCAGCCCTCCACTGTTACCAAGTCCACTGAGGTACCATCAACAACAGTCATCCTCACCACCACAACATCAGAAAAATCCACAGAAGCTGAATCTACAACATCTAAACAGGTTCTACCTACAACAGTACCACCTAAAGAGGAGACCACCGTTTCAACAAGTACAGCTGAAACCTCCTCCACCACTGCTGTTGTGGAGACAACCACATCTGCTCAGGCATCCACAGAAACATCTCCAAGCACAGAGTCTACAAAACCTGCCATCACCAGCTCCAAACCCTTTACTTCAACAGAGACAACAGCAAGACCTTCCACAACTGAACAGGTTACCGCTGAAGAAACAACAACCAGTAAGGAAGTTCCAGCCACATCCACCATTCCACCAAAGGTGGAAACATCTCCTCAGACAAGCCTGCCAACTACTACAGCCACAAGTGCTGTTTCAACAGGACCCACCACATCACCAGAAACATCTTCTTCAGAGAGCACAGCTGCACCATCATCAACAACCCCGGCACCTGTGGTAAGCACCACTCAGCCCTCCACTGTTACCAAATCCACTGAGGTACCATCAACAACAGTCATCCTCACCACCACAACATCAGAAAAATCCACAGAAGCTGAATCTACAACATCCAAACAGGTTCTACCTACAACAGTACCACCTAAAGAGGAGACCACCGTTTCAACAAGTACAGCTGAAACCTCCTCCACCACTGCTGTTGTGGAGACAACCACATCTGCTCAGGCATCCACAGAAACATCTCCAAGCACAGAGTCTACAAAACCTGCCATCACCAGCTCCAAACCTTTTACTTCAACAGAGACAACAGCAAGACCTTCCACAACTGAACAGGTTACCGCTGAAGAAACAACAACCAGTAAGGAAGTTCCAGCCACATCCACCATTCCACCAAAGGTTGAAACATCTCCTCAGACAAGCCTGCCAACTACTACAGCCACAAGTGCTGTTTCAACAGGACCCACCACATCACCAGAAACATCTCCTTCAGAGAGCACAGCTGCACCATCATCAACAACCCCGGCACCTGTGGTAAGCACCACTCAGCCCTCCACTGTTACCAAATCCACTGAGGTACCATCAACAACAGTCATCCTCACCACCACAACATCAGAAAAATCCACAGAAGCTGAATCTACAACATCCAAACAGGTTCTACCTACAACAGTACCACCTAAAGAGGAGACCACCGTTTCAACAAGTACAGCTGAAACCTCCTCCACCACTGCTATTGTGGAGACAACCACATCTGCTCAGGCATCCACAGAAACATCTCCAAGCACAGAGTCTACAAAACCTGCCATCACCAGCTCCAAACCCTTTACTTCAACAGAGACAACAGCAAGACCTTCCACAACTGAACAGGTTACCGCTGAAGAAACAACAACCAGTAAGGAAGTTCCAGCCACATCCACCATTCCACCAAAGGTTGAAACATCTCCTCAGACAAGCCTGCCAACTACTACAGCCACAAGTGCTGTTTCAACAGGACCCACCACATCACCAGAAACATCTCCTTCAGAGAGCACAGCTGCACCATCATCAACAACCCCGGCACCTGTGGTAAGCACCACTCAGCCCTCCACTGTTACCAAATCCACTGAGGTACCATCAACAACAGTCATCCTCACCACCACAACATCAGAAAAATCCACAGAAGCTGAATCTACAACATCCAAACAGGTTCTACCTACAACAGTACCACCTAAAGAGGAGACCACCGTTTCAACAAGTACAGCTGAAACCTCCTCCACCACTGCTGTTGTGGAGACAACCACATCTGCTCAGGCATCCACAGAAACATCTCCAAGCACAGAGTCTACAAAACCTGCCATCACCAGCTCCAAACCTTTTACTTCAACAGAGACAACAGCAAGACCTTCCACAACTGAACAGGTTACCGCTGAAGAAACAACAACCAGTAAGGAAGTTCCAGCCACATCCACCATTCCACCAAAGGTTGAAACATCTCCTCAGACAAGCCTGCCAACTACTACAGCCACAAGTGCTGTTTCAACAGGACCCACCACATCACCAGAAACATCTCCTTCAGAGAGCACAGCTGCACCATCATCAACAACCCCGGCACCTGTGGTAAGCACCACTCAGCCCTCCACTGTTACCAAATCCACTGAGGTACCATCAACAACAGTCATCCTCACCACCACAACATCAGAAAAATCCACAGAAGCTGAATCTACAACATCCAAACAGGTTCTACCTACAACAGTACCACCTAAAGAGGAGACCACCGTTTCAACAAGTACAGCTGAAACCTCCTCCACCACTGCTGTTGTGGAGACAACCACATCTGCTCAGGCATCCACAGAAACATCTCCAAGCACAGAGTCTACAAAACCTGCCATCACCAGCTCCAAACCTTTTACTTCAACAGAGACAACAGCAAGACCTTCCACAACTGAACAGGTTACCGCTGAAGAAACAACAACCAGTAAGGAAGTTCCAGCCACATCCACCATTCCACCAAAGGTGGAAACATCTCCTCAGACAAGCCTGCCAACTACTACAGCCACAAGTGCTGTTTCAACAGGACCCACCACATCACCAGAAACATCTTCTTCAGAGAGCACAGCTGCACCATCATCAACAACCCCGGCACCTGTGGTAAGCACCACTCAGCCCTCCACTGTTACCAAATCCACTGAGGTACCATCAACAACAGTCATCCTCACCACCACAACATCAGAAAAATCCACAGAAGCTGAATCTACAACATCCAAACAGGTTCTACCTACAACAGTACCACCTAAAGAGGAGACCACCGTTTCAACAAGTACAGCTGAAACCTCCTCCACCACTGCTGTTGTGGAGACAACCACATCTGCTCAGGCATCCACAGAAACATCTCCAAGCACAGAGTCTACAAAACCTGCCATCACCAGCTCCAAACCTTTTACTTCAACAGAGACAACAGCAAGACCTTCCACAACTGAACAGGTTACCGCTGAAGAAACAACAACCAGTAAGGAAGTTCCAGCCACATCCACCATTCCACCAAAGGTGGAAACATCTCCTCAGACAAGCCTGCCAACTACTACAGCCACAAGTGCTGTTTCAACAGGACCCACCACATCACCAGAAACATCTTCTTCAGAGAGCACAGCTGCACCATCATCAACAACCCCGGCACCTGTGGTAAGCACCACTCAGCCCTCCACTGTTACCAAATCCACTGAGGTACCATCAACAACAGTCATCCTCACCACCACAACATCAGAAAAATCCACAGAAGCTGAATCTACAACATCCAAACAGGTTCTACCCACAACAGTACCACCTAAAGAGGAGACCACCGTTTCAACAAGTACAGCTGAAACCTCCTCCACCACTGCTGTTGTGGAGACAACCACATCTGCTCAGGCATCCACAGAAACATCTCCAAGCACAGAGTCTACAAAACCTGCCATCACCAGCTCCAAACCCTTTACTTCAACAGAGACAACAGCAAGACCTTCCACAACTGAACAGGTTACCGCTGAAGAAACAACAACCAGTAAGGAAGTTCCAGCCACATCCACCATTCCACCAAAGGTTGAAACATCTCCTCAGACAAGCCTGCCAACTACTACAGCCACAAGTGCTGTTTCAACAGGACCCACCACATCACCAGAAACATCTCCTTCAGAGAGCACAGCTGCACCATCATCAACAACCCCGGCACCTGTGGTAAGCACCACTCAGCCCTCCACTGTTACCAAATCCACTGAGGTACCATCAACAACAGTCATCCTCACCACCACAACATCAGAAAAATCCACAGAAGCTGAATCTACAACATCCAAACAGGTTCTACCTACAACAGTACCACCTAAAGAGGAGACCACCGTTTCAACAAGTACAGCTGAAACCTCCTCCACCACTGCTGTTGTGGAGACAACCACATCTGCTCAGGCATCCACAGAAACATCTCCAAGCACAGAGTCTACAAAACCTGCCATCACCAGCTCCAAACCTTTTACTTCAACAGAGACAACAGCAAGACCTTCCACAACTGAACAGGTTACCGCTGAAGAAACAACAACCAGTAAGGAAGTTCCAGCCACATCCACCATTCCACCAAAGGTTGAAACATCTCCTCAGACAAGCCTGCCAACTACTACAGCCACAAGTGCTGTTTCAACAGGACCCACCACATCACCAGAAACATCTCCTTCAGAGAGCACAGCTGCACCATCATCAACAACCCCGGCACCTGTGGTAAGCACCACTCAGCCCTCCACTGTTACCAAGTCCACTGAGGTACCATCAACAACAGTCATCCTCACCACCACAACATCAGAAAAATCCACAGAAGCTGAATCTACAACATCCAAACAGGTTCTACCTACAACAGTACCACCTAAAGAGGAGACCACCGTTTCAACAAGTACAGCTGAAACCTCCTCCACCACTGCTGTTGTGGAGACGACCACATCTGCTCAGGCATCCACAGAAACATCTCCAAGCACAGAGTCTACAAAACCTGCCATCACCAGCTCCAAACCGTTTACTTCAACAGAGACAACAGCAAGACCTTCCACAACTGAACAGGTTACCGCTGAAGAAACAACAACCAGTAAGGAAGTTCCAGCCACATCCACCATTCCACCAAAGGTTGAAACATCTCCTCAGACAAGCCTGCCAACTACTACAGCCACAAGTGTTGTTTTAACGGAAACTACCACAGCACCAAAAACAGCACCATTGGAAAAATCTACTACAGTTGAAGTTACTAAATCTACAGCGTTTGCCAGTACCTCTACTGTTTTTAGTACAACCACCACACTGGAGACCTCCTCTACCCCTCTCACCCAAACAATCCCTACTATCACTATCACACTACCTGTGACAACAACGCCTTTAACATCTACTCTCAGTGAATGTTGCGTTGCTAATGGCACACACTTCCAACCAGGTAAGTGTTCCTAAGTGCAAAGTTTACTTTTTTAACACAAAATAAAATTCCTTGATCTATATGTCAAATGTAATTATTTATATTCATTGTAATCCATAGGTGAAATTGTTTATAATGTAACCGATGGCTTTGGTTGGTGCTACACGGCATACTGCTCTGCCACATGTACTATTGAAAAGAAGGGATATCCATGTGCAACAACACCATCCCCTGAAGAAACCACTACCGAGTCTAGTTCTACCTCATCTGAGAGTACTTCAGCCACAAAGCAGCCAACAACATCCGCTCCCACAAGTACTACTAGCACAGCACCAGCATCTACAACTGCAAGTCCAGATTGTACCAGTCTTGACCCACCAAGAAAGGTATTCCCATAGTGTTGATAAAAAACCTTATATCATATATTTTTTGTTTTTTGCATACATGTAACTTAGTAGAACTTCATAGAAATTGTTGATATTTTAAAGGAAAAAGTTATTTAGAGAGTTGATTTTAAACCAACAGAATGGTGAAACCTGGAAGGTGGATAACTGCACCACAGCTACATGCACCGATGGCAAGGTTGTTAACAAAACGCATCAATGTGCCCATGTTGAAGAGCCAAAGTGTGAAAATGGCAGAAGCCCAGTAAAGATCTATGATGAATCTGGCTGTTGCTTCACATATTCATGTGAATGTAAGTTGAGCATTTCTGTAGAGTCGATGTGTCCTAACTAATAGTTTATAGTGTACATTTTTTTCTTCGGAAATGTTAATGATGTTCATTTACTGTTTGTGTTTTTGCAGGTTCTTGTGCTGGATGGGGTGGCTCTCATTTTGTGACATTTGATGGAAACTCTTACACATTCGCTGACAACTGCTCCTATATTTTGGTTCAAGAAATCCACATGTCAAACCTGAAAATAGTGCTTGACATGCATTGCAGTGTCGGGAGCTCATTCTGTCCACAGAGCGTGATCATTACATACAAATCTCAGGAGGTCCTTCTGACACAGAGCAAAGCTGATGGTGATGTTACCAATGTGGTAAGTTTACCTCTCCTCTGGACTTTATGATACATCTCATACAAATAGTTGTCTTACCTGATTGTCTGTCTCTCTGAACCTTGTAGGTTAAGGTGGACAACAAGCAAGTTTACCCTGCTTTCAAAAATGTCAATTTCGTCATCACAAGCACAGGCATGGAGATCACCGTTAAGATTCCAGAAATTGAGGCTCAAGTGACCTACACAGGCTCCACGTTTAACATTGATCTGCCTAATTCACTGTTCCACAACAATACAGAGGGTCTATGCGGTGAGTGAACTCTCTCACTTCAGCAAGACAGAGCTGAATTCCTCATACCACTGACTGATTGCTTTCCTTTTCTTGTAATTACTTTTGGACTGGTAAATTTAGTTTCATCATTATTTAATGAATTGTACTATAATCATATGAAGGTGCATAATCAAGAATAGCTGAAAAGCAGCTGTTAATTAAGCTTTATTCATAATATTCTCCCATTTCCCAAGTTTCCCATTTAATAAGCACGAAGCACCCAACACTGTTCTCCTGCCCTGAATCAAAATCTACCTCTTAAAGTTTCAATAACCTGAAGAGCTCTCAATCTTTTACCAGGTACCTGCGATAACAACAAGGAGAATGACTGCAAGTCACCCTCTGGTCAGATTGGGTCTTGCTCCGAAACAGCTCCTGACTGGCAGGTTCCCAATGAGCACTGTGAAGCACCGACCACCGCCACTCCTTCCACAACAACTGTTTTGCCCAAGACCACAACCACTACATGCAAGCCACCCATCTGTGAGGTCATCTACAGCAAGTGAGTGAAAGAAATGGTGGAGAAACTGTGTAGTCGTTTTTACTGGATATATAAAACTAAGATATCAGCTCATTGTGATAGACTGTCTCTGTGGCCAGTCTGAAAATACACTATATCTCCAAATGTTTGTGGAATGAACACATTCAGCTGCTTTATGTTGCACCCATTGTTGACACAGATGTGCAAATGCAGACATGTACACAAAGCTTTTCCAGGACTCGCTGGAGCAGAGAAACAGAACCTATTGCTGCCTAATGCCAGGCGTGGGCTAGAGGGGTATAAAGCCCCCCAGTATTGAGGAGCTGTGGAGCAGTGGAGGAACTGAGTTCTCTGGAATGATGGTGGTGGAGCTCCATCCAGTAGTTTTAGGATGAATTGGGGAGTCAGGGATGAAGTGGGGTGGAGATAATCATCCAACATCCTGACCTCACTAACGCTCTTGTCGCTAAATGCAATCGAATCCTCACAGCAATGCCCCCCCCCCAAAATCTAGTAGAAAGCCTCCCTTCTTCACCGGACAGTAGAGACAGTTACTCCCACAACACCAGGATCCACTGTTTCAATAGCCTTTACGTCAGAAATAATGGATGAACAGGTGTCCCAATACTTTTGTCCACGTAGTGTAGCATTGTTTTGTCTATTCTAAACCCATGTCACTTTTCCTGCTTGTCCCAGAGTGTTTGAGGACTGCCGCAAAGTCATTCCTCCAGAGCCTTACGTAGAGGGCTGCAAACTTGATGTGTGCACTTTAAATGTCTCTGGCTGCGTCAGCCTGCAGGCCTATGCAACCGCCTGCACTAAACAGGGCTTCTGTGTGGACTGGAGGAACTACACCAATGGAGAATGCGGTGAGTGTGACATGGTTAACCTACTGTCTGTCTATGAAATCTAAACTGGGGGTAATACGGCTGAAAGTACAATATGCAAATATATTAATCTGAGAATTGCTAGAATTACTAGTTAAAAGATACATGTACCTTGCCATCTATTACTAGGTAGAATTAGTGAACACTAGTAACTGATGCTAATTGATCTGTGGTTGGTCTTTTACAGAGGTCAAATGTCCAGCCACTAAAGTCTACAAAGCCTGTGGCCCAGCTGTGGAACCAACCTGCAATTCTCAGTAATGGCATTTAAAATGAACACTTCTTTCATAATATAAAAATAATAATAATATAAATATAACATTATTATTATTTAAATTATTATTATAACATTTGTTTATATTATTGTGTATTTTATAGAATTTAGGTATTTTATATATTATATATATAATATATTATACAACTGACAACTAAGGCATGGAACGTCTGGTGTTGTTGTGTTAGGTACAACTCAAAATATCAGGATATGATTGAGACCAACAGCACAAGCATGAGCGAGGGATGCTTCTGTGAGCCAGGCACCATCCTCTTCAGCACTTACTCTGATGTCTGCGTCACCTCCTGCGGTAAAACATCACCCGTAGTTCTGTTGCTCTTGGGCACACGGGTTTATGTTTGTTTTTATTAGTGATTTACTAACTTACTCAGAGAGCATGATCAGAAGTACAGTGACAGTTTAAAGACATGCAGTTTAAAAAAAAACAGAATTAAATGTATTATATATGTTTTATATGTTTTTATTGTTATTGTCTTCCAGCTTGCACAGGCCCTGATGGTAGTCCCAAAATGGTTTGTATTTTTATGTAACGTTAAACATGTAAAAACGTTTTTAAACGCTTTTAAAATGCATACAAGAAAAACAACAAGGGTTTGAAATGAAAGTGCCTACTGTTCTTGCAGCCGAACGACACCTGGCAGGACGGCTGCAAGATGTGTGAGTGTGATGGCGACACTCTGAGCATCCAGTGTAACCCTGTTACCTGTCCCACCGTACCTACTCCTGTCTGTGATAAGCCTGGAGAAGTCCTCGTCACAAAAACAGACGAATGCTGCGAGAGCTATGAATGCCGTAAGTAATTTGGAGCTCAAAAAACAATTTTGTCATTGTTTCAAAGTAAAAACTTTAATTTAACACATTCTGTAAAAGTTCAGATTGGGTGAAGTAATCAGATTATTTGAGTTTCATAACATTATTTGGGCTCCTGCTAAACAGTGTGATTTAGTCATTACAAGAATAACATCAAAAGACTAACAGTGAGTTATTAAAGTGGACTGTTATTATTGTTAACAATTGTTTAATGCTTTGTGACTGCTTTTCTGATTACAGAGTGCGAAACAAGCCAGTGCATCCATCCAACGATGGTTTGTCCTCTGGGTTTCGAGGTGTATGTAGATATACCTGCAGATGCCTGCTGTCCTGAGTACACTTGCAGTGAGTATGGCCCTGTGTATAAAAATGTATTAAAGCGCACACTATGATAATTAACACACTAAATTGTTTTTTGTAGAGCCTATGAAGGTCTGCGTTGACAACACAACAGTGTATCAGGTAAGAATTTGAAGATAGATCATATTATTATTATTATTAATAATAATAATAATAATAATAATAATAATAATAAACAATAATAATAATAGTTATGCATGTACTGCCTCAGGCCAAAAAAAAATAGTAGTAGTAGTAAAAGTAGTAATGATGCTGTAGTATAATAGTGAATACATTAAGTGAATATGATTTGGAGGAAGCTGTAAAAAGAACCATTTTCTCACAAAAACACTCTCAAATGGTTCTTTAATTTTGGTTCATGAACATTAGCATTAAATACAGCAAATACACAAGATCATTGTAGTACAAATAATTAAAAGCAAGACCAACAGGAGAAGAAAGCATTACAGGCACATCGGTTTCAGATTTCAGACGCAGGTTTGAGTTGTGATGTAAAATCTGAGATAAAACAGAGACCACGAAATAGAAATAGAAACAAAACCAGAAATTGTACCTTTTGTTCAGTGTTTCGTTCCTTTATTCTCTCTAGCCCGGCTCCTCCATACCCAGCAATGACGTGTGCAAGAGCTGCAAGTGTGGTACTACCGTGGACCCTAAAACCGAACTGTTGGCTCCGGAGTGTGTGACCATCGACTGCAACCACAACTGTCAAGCAGTAAGCCACAAATCAAGCAGAGCTAATGGGAGAAGTATAAGATCTAAAGTCCTACTCAGTAATCCTCTCTCTCTCTTCTTTAGGGTTACGAGTACAAGCCTGTTGCTGGTCAGTGCTGTGGAAAGTGTGTCAGGACCAGCTGCGTGATCACAGTCAATGACACCATCCACACCTTCCCTGTATGTTCTTATACCATTAATGATGCTGTTTTGGTATAGCTAGCCACTCGTGAACATTTGTATGTTTAGTTTAATATATAGTATCTGATGTATTATACATTGTATGAATTTTAACAATCCTTCATTGTACATGCACAGGTGAACGAAACATGGAGTTTACCTGACGATAAATGTGTGAAGTACCGGTGTGAAGAGATCAGTGGTGAACCAGTGGCAGTGGAGATCAAGACCACTTGTCCTCCGTATAACCCAGATAACTGCGTCCCTGTGAGTTTCACAGCATTAATCACTCACACAACAACAAACTAAAGACTAAACACAACAGCATTAGTAGTAGTAATAGTGATGCAGCAGTATTTATAACGCTGCTGTATTATATCATTTTAAACAGGGAACAGAGAAGACCGATGCTGACGGCTGCTGCTTAAGCTGTAAGTGACAGAAATCTGAACCTTATCCATTGTAAAGGAAGACTGGACTCAGGCACATCATTAACAGTCTCTTTTTTCTCTTTCCCTCCAGGTACACTGAAAAGCAACTGTATCGTCCACAAGAACAGCTCTGTACTGGTTAATAAGGGTTGCACCAGCATTACTACAGTGGAGTTGTCGTCCTGCGAAGGCAGCTGTGGAACCAGCTCCATGTGAGTAGGACAGAAATGAACCAGATTCAGGCCAGTGCTGCCATCACATATGATAACATGGGACATATTCAATTATGTATCGTACATTTCAGTTTATCGATTTGTGCCAGTTAGATTGATATGAATGTCTGAAAAGTGAACTTTAGGAGGTATTTAGACATGTTTTCTACTATGGGCTTGGGCATTTTTTTAGAGATCACATTGTCAAAGAATGGTGGGCCGTGTCCCCCAGTATCCCCAGAATAATTAACACCCAGGATGAGAAAAAAATTCAAAACGACAATAGGAATCAACAGATTGTTTTTATATTAGAAATTAATTAAATGCATAAATGCATCCTAAAATACACACATACCAATCCTTCTCCCTGACCTTTACACTTTCATAAATTATCCAGTTCTTTTGAAATGTGAGATGTCTTTAAGAGACAATACTGTTCCACCGACTGATCTCGGTCTCCTGTTGCATTTGCTTGCAGGTACTCTGCGGAGGCCAACACTATGATGCACTCATGCTCTTGCTGTCAGGAGCAGAGCACCAGCAAGAGAGAAGTAGAGCTGCTCTGCCCTGATGGATCTAAGGTTAAGTTCTCTTACACCTACATCGAGTCATGCGGCTGCCAGAAGACAGAATGCCAGTCTCTGAAGCGCAGGAGACGGTGAACTCAGACCAGGCTAGGACTGCGTACGCCAGCAAGAAAGCATGATAACCTGCTTCAGCGGTGACGACACAGGAATCCGTTTAGACTGTTCTTTTCCTCTCTAATAGTGTGAGCATTTCTCCTTCTACGTCTTTTCCTCAAACCTGCATGCAAAAAACAAAAAATGTTATTATTATTATTATTATTGCGAGAATGTGTTTAAAACTTGTAAGTCTGAAAAACCTTTGATGTGATGTTTTTGAATGTGTACCTGAAAGCTTCCTTTTCATTCTTGTCTTTTAGTTCTTAATAAACTTCTGCAATATAAAATAATCTGACTGGTTTGATTTTTTTCATTCAAGCGTTACAATAAACCCAAATAAACATAAAGTCAGTGGTCAATGAGAGCGTCTACCTGTAATTAACTCTATATAACATTAGAATAAACCTAAATAAACATAAAGTCAGTGGTCAGTGAGAGTGTCTACCTGTAATTAACTCTATATAACATTAGAATAAACCTAAATAAACATAAAGTCAGTGGTCAGTGAGTGTCTACCTGTAATTAACTCTATATAACATTAGAATAAACCCAAATAAATATAAAGTCAGTGGTCAGTGAGAGTGTCTACCTGTAATTAACTCTATATAACATTAGAATAAACCCAAATAAACATAAAGTCAGTGGTCAGTGAGAGTGTCTACCTGTAATTAACTCTATATAACATTAGGATAAACAAAAGTCAGTGGGGTCAGAATGTGCAGTTGGTCAGTAAAGTCACAGAGAGGTCGGTTAGCAGAACACAGTTAGAAGAGCTCAGGTTTGGGGGCTCATTCTCTGTGAACTCTAGACACTGTATGGATTTCCACCTGCTGCTCACCTGAACTACATTAATGATGAGATAAACTAGGTGTTGAATGAGAAGTGTTACTACTGGCCTTGATCCAGGGGAACTCACTCACACACACCAACCACAATTCATTGTTTATTTGTGTTTATTGTGTATTTTTTTTTAACAAATAAACTTTTACTGCCCAGATAATCAGCTTTACAGATCATTTTCTCAGAAGGACGAAGACTTGCTCAGTACTAAATGTGTGTTTGAGAGAAAGAAAAAAATAAAACCATATTTGCACTCGTCCTCAAAGGCCTCCAACATGGCCTACAGAGCCACCATCACTTTGGAAAATCATAAGTAAGGAACCACTCTGAGAAACTGAAGAGTCAATCACACTCTGAATGTGTTTACATGCATCCGAGAGATATATGGCAACATCCATGAGATCAAGAGCATTAATAAAAATAATCATACAGTGAAACAGTGTAGAACTATCCAATATTATTTATATTAAAAGCAAAACTTTGCAACACAAACCAGTTATTTAAGTAAAACCTTTGGCATTCTGCAATGGACCAATTTCACATTTGCAAACACAAGTGAGGACCTGTGGCTAATGTAGATCTGGAACAGCTGGGTAGATTGTATTCTCTTGTAATGGACCCTGTTGGTCAGAGAACTTGTAACAGAAGAATGAAGCATAAAAATCAGGTATTTTTAAGGTTTTAGAAGCTGGATTTGTCAGTTAGAGTCTTTCTCCAGACTCAGCTTGAAGAAGCAGTGAACTGAACCAGGCCAAGGTTTGAAGTTTAACCCGGTCTACCTGAAGTGAAGCCAGACTGCATTCATCTGCTGCTCAGTGCACCTCCTGGGTCAATCTCTACGCATTAGAGCAACACAATAACGCTTATTTAGTAACCATTAACAAAATGTTGGCTTTTGCGACATGCAAATGAGACCTTTAATAAATGTCTTGAGGCAGCCTGACCATTAACCATGTTTCTATATAATATTTTATTATATAAAATATCATATTATAGTAATATATTAATCACTGTCCCAAAAAAAAACCTCCAAAATGATACCTTTACTGTAGAAAACAAAGCCATTGAAAGTCAATGGTACTCTTGGAGCATTTTTATTGGTCCAATTACTGTGAATCATTCATAAAGGACCACTTCTGTACTTTAAATGATGTAGAAAAATGAAAATCGGGGGGAAAAATTATATATCTGGGTTTTGGGTTTTTTTGGACAGTGATGATATGCAGCAATATAACAACAATCTGGTATTTGTTCAAAGTACTTGTGCAAACTGTACTGTCGAGACATTATGAACTGGACGTGAACAAGTTGTAGGATTCCTAGCAAGGCACTAAGACCTCTCTTAATAGAAGTGCACTACACTGAGGTCAACATTATACAGACATAACTGGGGTGGTCATTGCTGTTTGCCGTTTTACAAATGTGAAATCAGTGTATTACACACGTCGTCCTTAATAACGGATATTCATTAAGACTTCAGTGGGTCGAGCCGAGGACAAGCCATACAGAATCATAACGGCGGATTATTCAACATTTAACCAGTAAATCATAGAAGTGTGTCGATTTACGTTTACGAATCTCATGTAACCCACGGTATTAGACCCTGTCTATAATCTGACATACTTTAATATCTCTTTAATTGTTCTCAAAATAATTTACAATCCATTAAATACATATTTTATATATATGAGAGAGAGAGAGAGAGAGAGAGAGAGAGAGAGAGAGAGAGAGAGAGAGAGCTATGTTTATACAGATCAAACACAAACGCAGACTCACAGGAATACGCATATACAGATCAGACTGGACGGGCGGAGAGGGAATCCTAGTGGAATCATGGCTAAAGCCGCACTCTGAAACAACACGGCCCGGATACACACTCGCTCACAAATGGCAACAAAATGCACGTGCTGATGTTTTAATGAAGAGCATCCGATCACGCTGGAGAAAGCGTACCGTCCACCGTTCTCACCGGATGCTCAAGGATGCTTTTTTTTGTCTTCTGTTTTTTGAAGACAATAAAAAATAAAAAAGCACAGGTGGGAAAGGTTTGCAGGTGTCGGAATAGGTGAATGGAATAAACACTGAGGGCCTGGGGGCCTGAGTGAGTGTATTTACAGGACGACGGCGGTGCGCAGGGTGGAGTTACAGCTCCTCGGCCATCTGCAGCAGGGAGTTAATAGCAGCGTCCTTGTTGCCCTGCTGGGCCTCCAACACTGTGCGGATCACTTCTTTATCCAGGTTGGGGAACATGTCTTGAAGAGCCTTCAGGTCCTCTTCGCTGCAGGGGGCGCTGCGAGGTGCAGCGGCAGGTACTGCCGGCATCCCCATCGGTACTACACCCTGATTATACACACCCGGGACGCCTGGAAGGACAGGATAATAAGAAAATCAATATTTACATTCCCCCCCGACCCTGACCTGATTATGCAGTTTCTGACAGTGGTACTTATAAACATGGACAGATGTAGAATACAGAGTCAGTATTAACAGCAGCAGTGAGGCTGAGAAATATGACAATAATTAATCATAATGTGATCAATATTGCTATCCTCGGATCATAGTGGCAGTGCCTTAGTCCAATGAACCCCTCAGAGCCCCCAGCTAATAGGCCTAAAATAAAAAATAAAAAAAATAAATAAAAAGATAATAATCATAATAATAATAATACTAACCACAAACAACAAATATATATATATATATAAAATGTTGTTGTTGTTGTTGTATGACAGGCAGTAAGAATTGACAAAAAAAGATGAGCTCCCAAATTATTATTAGTTATAATGACAGAACTGTAAATTAAGAATTATGATAATTAAAAGTTCATTGCTGTTCAAAAGGGTGTAACTGCTTTACATTGTTCTTATATTATCACTGTATTAAATAACCTTCAAATGACAAAAGAAAACAGTATTGTTTATTGCAATTATGTCTGGAAGAGTATAGTGTCTAAAAACTTAAAGAAACAGACGTTATTGTGACAGGCCTATCGTCAGCCCTGTAGGCATGTTTTTTAACTTGTCATGGTTTATTTCCTCGATCTTCGGCTGAAATCTCTAACTAAGCAGAATTCAGACACCAAACTTAGCCTTAGCTGATAAAGGTTGAAAACCATGTAAATGTGATGTTCTCTGAACTACTGCTACTACCTCTTCCTCCATTTACTGACTTGACCTGAATCAAAGGAATGTTTACAAGCAATCACTGACTTTATGACATGCTCTGTACCACAGTGTCAAAGTACTGTACGCTGTACTGTAAAGCCCTGTATATGGACGGGCTGTAGTCTTGTAAAAAGCTTTATGGCTCTCAAAGCACCACAGCTGCAGTCTCTCACAACCAACATGAAAAACATCTGTACTTTAAAAACGGTTGACGCAACATCTGTTTTAAACCCTTACATTAAAGCTGAAAATCTGCAATTCAAACACATCTGGATTGCTGGAGTTTAAATTCAGTGAGGTTGAGGCAGAGGCAGCATTACAGACACTGTGTCGCTGTCCAAATACTTGTGAACCCCAAGTTCATAGTTAATTGTCACTAATTTAGTGACGTTACCAACTAGAAACAGACCCGGACGCAAGGGAATCACGGATCAATCCCCTACTGTTTACAGTAATAAGCCCCTCGGTCTGGACGCAGAGCTGCAGCAATCAGCTTGCTGGTTATGGATAAAGTCCCGCCCTTCAACACAATGAGCCAATCAGCATGCTGGTACGATGTACATGGAAGAGGTCTGAGTCAACCATGTCAAAATAAAAGCCACTAATACAAACGAAGCAGAAACACAAAATACTTTCAGACTGAAGTTCAATTAGTCTCACATCTGACTTTGACATGTAATTTGACAGGTAAAACATAACTGGAGTTTATTTATCTAAACAGCAAAGTTTTATATAATGTATTTTTTCGATTGCGATATTTAAATGTATGCATAAAATGAGTGTTATTTGGTAATTGAGCGATTCATAATCCCAATAATCGATTATTTGTTTTAATAATCGACAGATTGTTCGACCAGCAAAATAGTTGTGTGTATCATTGTAATACTACTGAGCAGAAAAAAGAGAAAGAAAATGATGCAAAGTGAATCACGTGTGTGTGTGTGTGTGTGTGTGTGTGTGAGTGAGTGTGTGAGTGAGTGTGTGAGTGAGTGTGTGAGTGAGTGTGTGAGTGAGTGAGTGAGTGTGTTAAGAGAGCGTACACACCTGCAATGGGCACATAACCAACCCCCTGCTGGTATACAGTAGGCATAAGAACCACCGGCTGCGATGCCATCATCATCCCTGCTGGCATTGACTTTGAGCATGGAAGGAGGAGGGAGGGGGTTCAAATACATGTTAGAACACATTTATGACATAATGATTATTTACTATTATTAATAGTATGAACTATTAATAGAATAATGATTATTAATTATTCATCTAAGCAGAAAGCAGAACCTGTTTACAGTTCAGACTTACAGCGAAGGACATGACCAGGTTAATCATGCCCTCTTTATCATCACCCTGTCGTCCACTGAGGCTGAACCACTCATCCACCACACTGCCCTCTCGCAAGCTCTCTGGGATGGTCACGTGTGTCCATGCGATGCGGTCATCCATGGAAAATGCCCTCTGAAGAGCAACACAGAACAATTTTCATTCAGGGGGGCAAGAATACACCATATGGACAAAAGTATTGGGACACGCCTTTTAATCACTGTAATCAGCCTGATTCAGCTCCATTGCTACAGGTGTATAAAATCAAGCCTTTAGCTATGCAGTCTGCCTTTCCACACATTAGTGAAAGAACTGTCCCAATACTTTTGTTTATATAGTTTCTACTGCAAACATGGATCCTTATTGAGACAAAATTGGTTCTTCAATGGCACTGTTTAAAGAAGCATTTAAATTACCTTTATTTTAAAAACATTATATATATATATATATATATATATATATATATATATATATATATATATATATATATATATATATATATATATATATATCTCCACCGATATGGATACTGCAGGCTGATATCTGAAAGTGTTTGAGAATACAGTACTGTGCAGTAGTTTTAGCCCCCTGTGTAAGTAGTACACTCAGTAGAAAAACTGAAATCAGAATAAACACTAATAATAACACTCCTACAGAAAGTGGTGGTGGTTCTCCATCACTGTGTTCATCATTAGAACATCTCCTAAGTTCTCCTCATGGAGTCTAGTATTATTTAGATCTTCTCCTCAGATCAACACCTGGTTTGGTGGTAAATCAGGTGAGCTGCTGCTGCTGATGGAGTTGATTGAACACATCCTCCACGCTGTGCTGGCTGGACTGGGGGGCGTCCAAGAGAACCCTGGAGGAACCGAGCTCGGTTCTTCAGACTAGCTCACCGACAAGATCTCACTACTTTCTTCAGAATGAGAAGCTCTTGTTTCTCCTTTTTACTGGATTTATGTTCACCTGCATCTGTTCTGATCTGGAGCTTCTACAGCAGAACTTTCTCACTGCTGAGAGACCGGGGGGGTAGAGTGATTAGGGGGTTAGGGGCCTAAAACCTTTGTTCAGTTCTGTTCACAAACATTTCCCAAGTGTAGAAATTGGTACTAAGCTAAGATTAGCTTCACAGATTAATAGAACATGTAATCAGAGGATTCAAAGGCCGACATTTTAGAGCAGCATTCGATCGACACAAACACTCTGCACTTCTGGAGTTCAATAACGCATCATTAGATACCGGCACACATCTAAACATGCCAGTGTAGTTTGGTGTAGCGTAGCGGGTAACAACTCCCCCCTCCCTGGGATAGACTAGGGTCCAGTTGCTCTGCTGGGCAAGCTCACTACTCTAAACCAATAAGAGTCCCTGAGCAACACTTCTAACTCTACATTCTCCTACCTGTGTAACATCATCCACATGTAAGAGCTTTGAATAAGAGCGTCAGATAAACACTGTAAATGTAATTTCCAATATCACTGTGCCTTCTTCATACAACACACAGAGAAATAAGTAGTTTTAGTAAAAAATAAAAAGAACACAGAAAACAAAATAGAAATTAGAGCTGGGCAATATGCCAATATTTAATCGTATTGTGATCAACTGTTATCAAGATAATTGTTGTGATCAACAATAAGCTTTTCTAATCATATGGAGGAGACTGTTAGTGTTAATAAACACTGATCAGCTGCAGGTTTCATTACTAACAGTGTAATTAGACTGAAGGGTTCATTAGATCACTGTATTCAGTACAGGAGAGGATCTGAGTAGTAGCTTATAAGAATCTAAATATCGTGATATAGTATTTTTATCATATCGCCCAGCCCTAATTGAGATGAATAATTTGTGGCATGTTTTGTTGCGCCACTAACCTCATCAAATATCTCCAGGTAGAAAGAGTCCACTCCTGGTGGGACAGTGCACTGGATAACTTTGTTCCATCGGGGGTTTTTTGCTCCGTTGTGAGCAGTCGGGGTTTCGTACACAGCGTACCCGAGGCGAATCCTACAGTAGGGGTCCATGCGCGTCATTCCATAGTTTTTAGCAAGCTTCGCCTGGACAGAAAAGTGATGAAAATGTTTCTACAGTAAAACAATAACTCACTTATAATTATGGGTATTAAAGTACATAATCTTCACTATATGTCAAAATGATTGTGAACCCCCCACATTCTAATGAATGCATTCAGTTGCATACAGTTACTAAGTTGCATTAATTGCTGACACAGATGTGCAAATGCACACCCACAGCTTGTCCACACCCTGTAGAGAAGTACTGGCAATAGAATAGGACTCTCTCTGTAGCAGACCAACATCATGACCCTATTGGCTCCATGCTGCCTAATGCCAGGCGTGGGCTAGAGGGGTTTATAAAGCCCCCCAGCATTGAGGAGCTGTGGAGCAGTGGAAGAACTGTGTTCTCTGGAATGATGGATGGTGGAGCTCCATCCAGTACTTTTGGGATGAGTTGGGGAGTTGGGGATGATGAGGTGGGGTGGTGATCAATCATCCAACATCCTAACCTCACTAAATGTAATGCAGTTGCTGAATGCAATCAAATCCTCCTTCTTGAAAGGTCCTTCCTTGATTTCAGACGAAACATATAAATGAGCAGGTGACCCAATACTTTCGTCCATATAGCGTATGTATTTAAAGTCTATGTATTTTTATATGTATCTTTTGTGTAAAATTGCCAAACCCTCATTTTAATTATCATAATCATCATCATCATCATCATTGTTATTTTACTGCTTCTTGTTGTTAACTAAAATAAATGTCATTTTTGTTGATGTTATTGTTGTTGTTGTAATGCTCTGGCAATACTGTTCTCATCTCACTCCTAACAGTAACAACAAGCTCTACTGTATTGCATATAGATTCAGTAGTAGTAATAGTACATTCTATTGTACCATATGCAACAAACACTCATCCTTAGTGAAACAACGCTGACACAAATATTAGCAATACAAAACAGACAGAGAATCAGGAAAACAGCACAGCATGGGTGATTGTGACTACACTACTGAAATGTGGATTTGTAATAATCTTACATTTAAATTAAACTAATGCAACAACTTCTCTTATTTATTACTCTTATCTTTCATGCTTTCAGATGCAACAGAAGATAAATGACTAAAGCACCAGGCCTGAAGTCCCTCCCAGATGAGACAGAGAAATGTGCCACAGCCCAAACTGCGTCTGTTCATAGTGACTCATCTAACAGTGAGCAACCACACTAACATCTGCCTCCATCTAAACAACAGAGATTAACCCCACCCTCCTAAAAGAGCTCCATCACGTCTCTGATAAAGATTAGGAATGGGAGATGCTCTATGAAACTGGGTTAGGGTGAAGCCCACATGCCTCCTGCTCTCTATGTAGGATATGGATTAAAAACTGTATATGTAAATATTTACTTACATAAACAGGGGGACAACAGCAGGCCCTGGTTTGTACAGTTACAGTTAGTTGCTGCTTGTCTCACATTCCCGCTTATCTTATTTGCAATAGTTTCCTTAAATGAGATTTTACTCTTAAATGCAACAATTACAACTATAATAATTATAAGGTTTTTGCTTATTATTATTATTATTTAACTTAACTTTTCTTCCATTTTCTACCCAATCTACAAGGCCAATTACCCAATTCCCGTTCATGTGTACTCCCACCCCCAACACTAGGAGGGTAAAGACTAGCACATATCTCCCCAGCCTCCACCCCTATTCTCAAACTGCCGCTGCATCGCTGGTAAGCAGCGCACTCGGAGGAAAGCCCGGCTCCCCAGCTCCGATACAACAGCTAACAGACACCTGTGCTGACCAACATCACACTCTGAGTGATGAAGTGGGGAGGAACTGCCATTAACTCACCCCTGAGAGAACAAGGCCGACTGTGCTCTCTCAGACTCCGGCTGCTGATGGCATGCTGAGAGTGGGAGCACCTCAGTCCACTGGACCACTCTTCTGGAGCCTCCTTAACTTTTTAGGGTTAGGGTTCGGGTCCTTCCCCTACTAATCTTATTTGTTTTCCATTCCTTGTTTGTTTCATAATATAGAAATTAGAGAGGTCCCGATCTCTAGATCAGGGCAGTATTATTTATAGAAAACACAAAGATTGGATCAGAATCAGACGATGGTCAGAATAGAATAGTCCTCATAGAAATCTCTTCTTTTCATTTCTCAACCCATGCTGCATGTATCAGCTCAGCTATACTGTACATGAAGATCTCGGTCAATGTACTTGAAGTAAAATAAATAAAATAAAAAAGTTTAAATGAAAGTACCTGGACCACAGTGATGCTGAGTCGGCCCACCGTCCCGATGGAGCCGCCATACTGGAGCTGCTGGGCAGCCTGAGCGTCCATCTGCACTTGCTGCTGTTGCTGGGTGGGAGTAATCCTCAGGAAGTCCTGGGGTAACTCCCCAATGTAGACCTGATCACAGAAGAGAGAAATTTGCAAATATTACAATTGGTCTAACCCCCACCACGGGTGGTTTCTTCTTTCCATAAGTTTGTAGACACCACTGCTTGGGGAAGCCCCGGCCTGATGGTTGTAGAAGAGGCCTTGTGACCAGAAGGTCGCTGGTTTGATCCCCTGAACCAACAGGGCACGACTGAAGTGCCCTCGACCAAGGCAGCTCACCCCAAAACTGTTCCCCAGGCCCCAATCCAGGGCTGCCCACGTTTCAATGGGTTCAATGCAGAGCTATAACCCAAGCCCAAACCCAAACACACCCCCCATTAGCTGCAGTAGCAACACTTCTACACGTATCTACACTAGATGTTGCAACATTGCTGTGAGGGTGGATTGATCGGACTGCATTCAGCCTCACAAGAGTGAGAACACCCGTGAGGTCAGGTTCTGATGTTGGACCCCACAGCCTAACACTGGGGGGCTTCCTGCCCCTCTAGCCCCTGGCTGGCGTTGGGCCCGGTGCTTCACCTTAGGCCAGTGCTTCTCAAAATAGGTGCAGCTCACTGATTAGAAGGGCTGCCTGGGTACTGAGGGGCATTTAGAGCATTTAGGGGATTGTTTGGGTCGTAATATCAAGCTCGAGTTTCTGTTATTGCGCAACAGACCCGCAGAATCCGCCCTGACCCCAAATACAGCTCGAGCTCAGGCTAAAGCTAAAGCTAGCGATGCTCAGCAGGTGCTGCTCAGCTTGTGGTGATGTTTATTTCACTATAGTCGTGGTCATTATGTTTGTTTTGGAGTGGTCAGTTTAACTAGCCGTGGACCTCAGCTGGCAGCCCTGTCCTGTTATGCTAGCTGCTAGCTGTTAGCTGTTAGCTAGCCAGCTCAGAGAGCTAGGCTCACAGACAGCGCTGTGACAGCCTCCACAGACACACACTCCGGCCTCTTCGGCTTAGTTACAGACACTTTCCACCCAACACGAGTCAAAACGGTACGGATATCGACAGTAAGGCTGAGCTTTAGCCGGTTAGCCTGGCTAGCTGCTGGTGTCGTCGTGAGAATGGGCTGAGGAGCCGTTAGCTAGCTAGCTAACACAGCGCTAACACAGCGCTAACACCGCCTGTCCCGCTTCTTGTGGCCGACGGGCAGGTGTGCTCACCTGTCCCCGCTGTGTGCTGATAGTTGTAGCCATTTCAGCTGCAGGTTGAGGAGCTTCTGGATTAGGCAGGTGATTTAGGTAAACACTGAGGTCTTCGTCTGTTGTGCGGGGAGGAGGAAACTGCGCTGGTCTCTACTGCCCCCTACTGCCCGGACCTGCCTCCGCCGCTGCCTGTGTGCTGCTTCTGCCTAATGCCAGGCGTGGGCTAGTAGAGGGGTGTAATGAAGCCCCCCAGCATTGAGGAGCTGTGGAGCAGTGGAAGATCTGTGTTCTCTGGAGTGATGGTGGTGGTGGAGCTCCATCCAGTACTTTTGGATGGGAGTTAATAAGATAAGATAAGATAAGATAGTCCTTTATTAGTCCCGCAGTGGGGAAATTCTCAGTGTCACAGTAGAAAGGGAGAGCAAGACACTCAGTTATAAACATGTAGATAAATAATCTACACTATAAACACAATATAAATAAGAAATAACAATAACAATATTATTTACAGCAAATGACTCTTAATTGCACATGGGGGGAGGGGGGGTGATGAGGAGGTGGGGTGGTGATCTTCATCCAACATCCTAATCTTACAAACTCTCTTGTTACCGAATGCCATCAAATCCTCACAGCTGTGCTCCTACAAAAAGCTAGCAGAAAGCCTTCTTCCCTAGACAGTAGGATTAGCATGGTTTTTATTTTATTTTTTTTAATTTTGGGGGAAAACTACCAATAAATGAGCAGGTGTCTCAATACTTTTGCCCACATAGTGTACATTGTCCTCCAGTTTATAATCTAATATATTCTATCCGCTTTATTTGACATATTTTTAAATGTCACAGTGAAACACTAGAAATACACCAGTAGTAAAACCCTACCAACCACAAGGGGTACTACAGCAACCACGTGGCAACACCATAGAAACCACTCTACTGGGATACCACAGACACTGCCTTGAAACCACCTAGTAGCACTAGCCACAGCACTATAGCAACAGCATAGCAACCACCTAGCAGCACCCTAGCAACCACCTGGGATGCCAAAACAACTGCTTAGCAACACCATGATAAGGGCCTTTGCTTCCTCGTGCACCTCTGTCGACAACCCTTCCTCGGCTAATGGCCTCAGGCCACTGCCTCGACTGAAGCTAGAAAGCTGGCATATGTACATTTTTGGTACATGAATGTAAATGCTAACAGCTAATGCTAACACAGCTATACACTTGGCATCGCCAGGATGCTCAGCTGCCTTTGTGATTGGACTAGACAAACCTTCATCAGCGCACTGCCTTTTAAAGCTCTGAACTATGAGACAGCATGGACAGTAAGACGTCAAGGCAGCCACCTTCAGTTTTGGACACAGCTTCTTTCTTACTGTGCTGTACTGTACTGTCTTCTACTGCCCTCTACTGTCCCTGTCCACTCTCTACAATCTCATGCTGACCTCTACTGACCTTTATCATCTCTCTCTGCCAGTATGGTGTCCTAGGCTGAACCCTAAATGGGTCCTATTAGCTGTGTAGTGCTCTGGTCCAGTGTAGAACCTTCTACTTCAGTAAAGACTTCAGTCCAAAGTCTTGGTTCCTTTCAGTGGTTCTTGGTTCTTTGTGCTAGCTAACATTTTTCTTTACCTGCTTTTTATAGCTGTGGATAAGTGAGTAGACATTCTAGGAAATGAGAGGATTTGGCTGGAACTGCAGCTGAAAGTTGGCTTGGCGGACATTTAACAAGAACTTAGCACCTGACATACACGAGGCTCTATGGACAAAAGTATTGGGACACCTTTTTATTCATTATTTTTTCTGAAATCAAGGGTAAAGAATCAGCTCTTTTTAATACCCTTGATTTCAGAAAAAATAATGAATTTTTGCTTTTGTTGGAGTAACTGTCTCTACTGTCCAGGGGAAAAAAAACTTCTACTAGATTTTGGAGCAGCATTGCTGTGAGGATTTGATTGCATTCAGCAACAGAAGCGTTAGTAAGGTCAGGATGTTGGATGATGATCACTACCCAACCTCATCATCCCCAACTCATCAACTCATCCCAAAAAGACTGGATGGAGCTCCACCATCATCTCAGTTCCTACACTGCTCCACAACTCCTCAATGCTGGGGGGCTTTATACCCCTCTAGCCCACGCCTGGCATTAGGCAGCATGGAGCCAATAGGGTCATGATGTAGATCTGCTCCAGAGAGTCCTATTCTATTGGCAGTACTTCTTCTCTACAGAGACTAGACCAGCTGTGTGTGCATTTGCACATCTGTGTCAGCAATGGGTGCAGCTTAAACTAGCTGAATGTGTTCATTAGAAGTGAGCAGGCATTCTGGGAAAGGAGAGGATTTGGCTGGAACTGCAGCTGGAAGTGGGCTGGCCTGTCTCTGCAGAGCGCAGATTTAACAAGCTCTTAGCACCTGATCCCACCTTTACACACACTTACTGATACAGAATTTACACGTCTGACCTGTCTCACTCGCTGCTGCAGACGACCCACCCTGTCACTCCGCACACACGGTTCTGGAGAAATCTGCATTTAATCATTACACACCTAGCTAACTAAACACAGAGCCTGACCTTTGACCTTTGGGGATTTAGAACAAGCTTAGCTATAAGTTAAGCTATAAGCTAGGCTATATAAAGCCTGTGTGTATTTCTTATCACATATATATATATATATATATATATATATATATATATATATATATATATATATATATATATATATATAAATTCTTATGTTTAAAGGATAACTCCACTTACTGACTGGGATAGTAGACAAAAGGCCTCAAGGCCTGACCCAGATAGATCAGTTTTGACCCACAAATCCTTTGCCATTGCCATAACTGACCCTTAAGTGCTGTAACTGGGCCGTATCTGGCCTAGAATCATCTGCTATCTGGGTGGTTCTGCTACAGATGTAAACATTAGATGAAGAAACAGCTCTTGACTGTGTGTAAAATATATTATAGATAAATGCTAACGCCGTTCCTCTCTGTATTTTAATAATTGTATTATTTGTATATATATATATAAACATTTCCCCACTGTGGGACTAATTAAGGATTATCTTATCTTATAATTCTTTTACAGTATTTGTCTGTTTTTGCTTTTTTTTCTTTATATTTTATACATTAATACCTATTTTATTATCCTATGATGGTGTTTCATGTGAGCGGGCAGTCCTACAGTAGTACAGTGTATGACTGTGTATATCCTTATAGTCTGAAGTACTAATAATAAGCCTGCTCTAAATGTGTTGAAAGCCTGCTGCTGTCTGTCTGTCTGTCCAATCCAAGGCTCTTACTATCTTTAAAATAAATGAAATCAATTAATTAAATTATACATTTTAAAAATAATTATTAAATTATAAATTATGTCAATATTCATTATTAAATGTTCTCATACCGGCTACTAGGTGCTCTGTGACCACACTGGCCTTGTTTGCTAGAACCTCGAGTCAGATTCCATTCTGGGACTGTTCTCACTAAACCCAGGCTCGACTGTGGGCGGTGTAATTAGTGTAATGTAGTTGAATGAAAGTGTGGCACATCCCACAATCACTGACCCCCCGTCTAACTTTATGAACTCCGGGGGTCCCCAGACCCCACTTTGTGAACCATACCTTTGTGAATCTTTAAAAAATAGTTGTCACTATTGTTTCTTGTATTTTGCTGTAGATCCAGTAGATCCAGTAGATCCAGTAGGCCTAGCTGTGGATCCACACGCATTAAAAGCCAGCAGACACACCTAATACTCCTGTATTGTGGAAGGCCCTGGCAGCACCTCTGAGCTGTGTACATGTGGTCATTCAGGACTGTCAGGGTTCTGTGAGCTGGCTGCTGCTGGAAGGAGGAGTTCAGCACTATTACTTCCTCATCTGACTCGCAGTAGCTCCGGAAGGCAGCTGTCCATGACTGCATGATCTACTAAGGTAAGAGAGCTTCACAGAGTTACAGTCTCAGCGTTCCTCCTGATAGTGGATGGGTTCAGGTGGGGCTGGCTCTGTGTAATAAGTGCTTCAGTTAAACGGGTGTAGTTCTTTTACAGTCTAATGAACCACCTCTCAGGGGAACCTGCGCGAACATGGAGGCCAGATTACAAACCTTCAGTGGCGCAGTTGCTCTAATTTGCTCTGATCTTCGCTTTTCTTCACAGTGCTACACTGCTTAAATCGTGTAGCTGTGGTGGTTTAGGGGAGATTATCGCTTTAAAGGAGGGTGTCCAGAAGCGGGGTAGAAGCCCGTATTCCCACAGGCACCGCCCTCCCCTGCTCTGATTGGTTAGGAGTTAGCACTGGCAAGCGGTTGGCCAATCAAACGGCGCTACATTCTGTACAAAGCACAAAAACACAGGTTAAATTATCATTTGTTTTTAATACAAAAAATTATAAATACATTTTAACGCTATTTTTTGTTCCTGTCTCTATATTTTACTTAAATTATGCTGTGTCTATATTATTTACATGATATTTTAGACATTCTATCCTTACATATTTTATCATAGCATATTTGTTTCACGTGGCCAGACAGTCTTCAGAGCATATTTTATTGCTAGTCTGGGTACTTGAAGTATTGATACTAAGCCTGTCCTCAATGTGTTGCAGTTTGCTACTGGCTGCCTACATTTATTTTGGGGTCCATTAAGTATCTGTCTATCTATCTGCATAATCAAATGCTACTACTATCTTTAAAAGAAATTAAATAAATTGAATGAATATTATTGTGGATAATTATTTATTATCATTAATAAATATGAAATATATATTAAATATTATATTATATATATATATATATATATATTTTTTTTTTTTTTTTTTTTGCAGACAGGGCCCGCACATATTTATATTATGCATACATTTCAGCTGTTTACATACTGGGCACATTAAGCAAATATGTAGCATTATGTTTATTTGATGGGACCTTAAGTTCTTCTCCAGTGATGTTAGTGTTTAGCTTTTAGTCACACTGTCCTTGTTTGTCTCACTAAACCCACACTTTATTCCTTGTATGTGTAGCATCACTTGGTGAAATAAAGAGATTCTGATTCTGAAAAAAAAAACAAAAAACAAATTCTGTAAATATTCAGCTCTTTATTACCTTTAGTACTTTTTTAATTGATCCCCTCCTCTATTTATTGTTCAGTGTCTTTTTCCTTTAGTTTAATCTGTGTTCTGTGTTTTTTGTCACTTGTCATACGTGTTGCTCTCACCAAGACAAATTCCTTGTATGTGTAACATACTGATTCTGATTGTCTGTCTATCTATCATCACAATCCAATCTACAGTTATTTACAAATAGTGTACTTTAGTGTACTTTAGTGCACTTCATGCTCCAGGTCTTGCTTTATAGGGGAGACAGTAAATAATCTTGTGTAAATTGGGAAAACTGTAGATACTGTAGATGAAGCTGCAGCCGACCGGTTGTTGGAAGTAGGGTGACGTATTTCTCAACTGTCCAATCAACTGCTTGTGCGTTTGAAGCACTGGCCAATCAGATGCGCTTTAGCATTATTAGCCTGTTAGCATTCCGTTATCGGTGCTAATTTAGCTTCAGCTTCTACGTGTTAGCCTCAGTTAGCATTAGCCTCAGTTAGCATTAGCCTCAGTTAGCATTAGGCTCTGTTAGCATTAGCCTCCGTTAGCATTAGGCTCTGTTAGCATTAGCCTCCGTTAGCATTAGCCTCAGTTAGCATTAGGCTCCGTTAGCATTAGGCTCTGTTAGCATTAGCCTCCGTTAGCATTAGCCTCAGTTAGCATTAGGCTCCGTTAGCATTAGGCTCAGTTAGCATTAGCCTCCGTTAGCATTAGCCTCAGTTAGCATTAGCCTCAGTTAGCATATGTTGGCAGTTTCACCCGCTGTGGACTTTAAGCACGTATAGCTAGCTAGCTAGCATTAGCACTGCTGCTAACGTAGCCTTCCAGGTGCAGTAGAGTGGTTTAGCGCAGCTAGCCGCGGATATGTCCCCGGTTCAGCACGCTAGCGCTAGCTAGCTGACTACACTAGCTGTAGCTGGCCTGTTAGCTAGCTAGCATGTTGCCATAGTTTATAGGTAGCTCGTGTTAGCTTTAGCTGCACTGCGCGGCGATGGGCGCGGGTGTGGAGGGCAGCTAGGGCTCAGGACCGGGTTTATTTGCATGCGGGAGGTTCCGCGCGGTTCAGTCTGCTGAGCGGGGTTATCACGGGCTTGGGCTAGGGGGCGATGTGCCGTGCTTGTGTGTAACCGGAGCCGCAGCGGGAGAAGACAGCAGCCGCAGCGGGAGAAGACAGCAGCCGCAGCGGGGCTGTGGTTACAGATGGCTCCGGCTCTGCCTGGAGTTCAGTAGCTAGTCTAATTCGCATCTCCTCTGTCCTGCTCTTTCGCCATGAACAGGACGCAGCTGAAACGGTCGAGGATCCTGAGGATGGCTCTGAGTGGCTCAGGTCCGTCAGACGAGGGGGGGAGAGAGGAGCCCTTCCTGATCCGGGCGGTGAAAATAGCCCTGGTGGTGGCTCTGTACTGGTTCGTGTCCATCACCATGGTGTTCCTCAACAACTACCTGCTGGACAGCAAGGACCTGGACGCCCCGCTCTTCATCACCTTCTTCCAGTGTCTGGTGTCGCTGTGCCTGTGCTGGGTCATGAACGTCGTGTCCACCTTCTACCCGTCCTGCGTGGACTTCCCCTCCATCAAAGTGGACCTGAAGGTGTCCAGGGAGATCTTGCCCCTGTCTGTGGTCTTCATCTGCATGATCACGTTTAATAACCTGTGTCTGAAGAACGTGGGGGTCGCTTTCTACACCGTGGGTCGATCCCTGAGCACCGTCTTTAACGTCCTGTTGTCCTACGCCATCCTGAAGCAGACCACCTCCCTCTACGCGCTGCTGTGCTGCGGAGTAATTCTGGGTAAGTGGGGGCAGAAGTTGGGGTAAAGTGAGGAACATGGGGGGGTGGTCCTGGTCCTGGTCCTGGTCCTGGTCCTGGTGATCCAGATACTTTTAATACCAAGTACTGATGTGCCTTGGCTTGCAATTTTTCTATAAAATAACAACAACAACAATAATAACAATAACAATAATAATAATAATATGGTCCCATAATAAAATAAGAACTACAATAATAAAATATAATCTATAAAATGAAATACAGTCTTATGCAAATGTTTGAGAAGCCGCTTTAATCAGTAGTGTGAATAAGCATAAATATATATATTTATATATACAGAGACTCATCACTACTGTTTATTTGCTTAATTTAATAGTTTGCAAATAAAAGCGTTAAATGCAAAAAGTGGCACATTAATAATTCTGTTAATTTATAACATGTTAAATCAGTAAAAATTGAAAATGTTTTCCAAAGAGGATCTGTTTGCTTCTTTACACTTGGAAAAGCAACAAACTGGGGGTGCCCGTGTTTTTGCATGAGACTGTAATCTATGGGCTGGTTTCTCACGCCCAGATTAAGTATAAAACCATGGCAGTTTTAACTGTGGAATTCTGTTGACATTAAAGATTACGATTAAGTTTTGAGTTTTAGCCAGTACAGTAAAAAAATAATAATAAAGAAAAAGCTATAATATATAATTCATTAATTCTAGGTCAAATGGTATTAGGTCATGCCCATAGACTGGATAGCAAAGGTCCAGGAAGTCTGTTGAGTAATAATAATAGTAATAACAGTATTAACAATAATAATAATAATAATAATAATAATAATAAAACTTAATAATAAAATAGTAATACTATTATTGAGCTATGACCGCCTCTCTCTCAAACCCAGGGTCAACACAGACTGATAGTTACACATTAAATGCAGAACTGCTCTGCACGGGGTGCGTCATCTGTGTGAGACCGAGCTGTGAAGGACAAAAGGGGTGTGTAAGGTAATACAGCAGGTTCTCGTTAGGTGTAAAGGAGACAACACTTTCTAGGTCAGGGACCGCCGGCCTTATCCACAAAGGAGTCAAGGAGAAGCTCCTGGTTTCAGTTGTGCTCAGTCTCAGGTAAATGAGGGCTGGAACATAGCCCTGCTGCTGTAAGGGTCCTTATGCATAGGATTGGTGATGTGAAATGTGAAGAACCACTTTTGGCTCAACTGAGAAGAATGTTGGTAATAGAGATGAGCGTGAAGAACCTTTTTAAGGATTTAAAGAAGCTTCACTTGATCTCTATTACAAGCCTGGTTCTGTATGGAAGCAAAATTGGTTGTTCTGTCATCTCTGGAAGAACCCTCTTATTTTAAACAGTGTAATTGACTTGCCCGATTAACAGCCGGGTCCAGTACCTACTTAAGAACTGAGTAACTTCTAAACCTGCAGTGGAGCTTCTTAGTCCATCCAGCTTCTCTCAGCACAGGAACTGAAGTGTGTTAGACCCGGTTCTTCTCTGTTTGGAACCGAGGAATGGGTTTAAACCTTTACAAAGAAGGGTGCAACAAAGGTTCTTTGGATGATTCAAAATAGAAGAACCATCAAACATGTTAGTAAAAGATATGTGAGCGTGAAGAACCTTTACATTGGTAAAAGAATCATTTAATGAAGTAAAGGTTCTTTAATCCTTAAAGGATCTAAAGAACACTCACAAAAATGTTTTTTTATGCAGCCAAAAGTGGTTCCTCTACGGCATCACTCAAATCTATTGAAGCGCCTTTATTTTTTAGACTAAATGAGGAGCAAAAATGACAGTCCAAGTGTGTGTTAGCAGTGTTAGCCTAGCAGTTGAGCACACATCAGATACCAATCAGATGGTTGATCAACTGGATCTGGGATTAGAGTAGGGCTGGGCGATATAGCAAAAATATTAGAAACACACATTGTAAACACATCCGTCTCTACAAAATACATTCCACAATCCAAAACCCCTCCTAGTACATTTAACCCCCCCCCCCCCAGTACAACCCAAACTCCCCAGTACAACCTAAACCTTTCCCATTAAACCCAAACCCCTCCCAGTACAACCCAAACCCCTCCCAAGACACTTACAACTCCTCCCCCTCCCATTAAACCCAAACTCCCCCAGTACAACTAAAACCCCTCCCAGTACAACCCAAAACCCTCCCAATACACTTAAACCCCCCCCAGTTCAACCCAAACTTTTCCTAGTACAATCTAAACCCCTCCCAGCAAACCTAAACTCCCACAGTTCAACCTAAACCCCAGTAAAACCAAACTCCCCCGATACAACTGAACTCTTCCCTCTCAGTACAACCCAAACTCTTCCCAGTACAACACAAACCCCTCCCAGTACAACTGAAACTCCCCCCAGTACAATTGTAACACCAGTAAAAGCTGCGCAACGAGTGATTTTGCATATTTCATCCCCCGCACCGCAATCAGGTTCCAGTCTGACTAACCAGAGATTAATATTTGACATATTTGACAGTGTAAATGTGTCTGAAATCTGATCAGGATACAATCCAGGTACCAGTCACATGACGTGAGCGGGTGTGAACGGGGTCTCTGATCTCCCCTAGTCTGCTCCTTCCCACAGTATCGGTGTAAATCTGCTTTAGCTTCAGCATGACTAACATTTTCTGACCCCTCTGATTTGCAGGGGGTTTCTGGCTCGGTGTGGATCAGGAAGGCGTAGCAGGCTCCCTCTCGTGGTCCGGTGTGTTCTTTGGCGTTCTTGCCAGCGCCTGCGTCTCCCTGAACGCCATCTACACGAAGAAGGTGATGCCGGTGGTGGACGGGAGCATCTGGAAGCTGTCCTACTACAACAACCTGAACGCCTGCTTCCTTTTCCTGCCACTGATCATCGTGTTCGGAGAGGTGGGACGTCTGGCCTCCTTCTCCCGGCTGACGGACATGAACTTCTGGGGTATGATGATGGTGAGCGGAGTCTTTGGCTTTGCCATTGGCTACGTGACGGGCCTCCAGATAAAGTTCACCAGTCCGTTAACGCACAACGTGTCTGGCACGGCAAAGGCGTGCGCTCAGACTGTGCTGGCGGTCATGTATTACGCCACCAGCAAAAGCGCGCTGTGGTGGACCAGTAACATGATGGTGCTGGGAGGATCGTCCGCGTACACGTGGGTCAAAGGGCTGGAGATGAAGAAAACTCCGCCCCCTCGGCCGTCTTCAGAAGCAGAGGAGAAGCTAATAAAAGGGGATGCGGGGGTATAAGGGGAAAGAGGAAGCGTCTTCGGTTGAGCTGGACGTTAAGAGAAGAACTGTAACGTTACCAGTAGGACGAGGAAGATGAACTTCGCTGTTGGGCGAAGTGGAGAAGCGCTCCAGTTTGGAGCAGAGAGTTTTATGTAGTTCTTTTTTCTTGTTTTTTAAAGGAAACCTCCAGCATTTTTAACAGAATCTCTTCTCTTGTTTCTGTACTGTGTCGTTGATTAGCACGGACAGTCTCTCCAGTTCATTCTTTTAAACTGAAGGAACTGAAAGCCTGTTTACTTCAAACCTTACTTATAGAGGAGGTCAGTGGGCAGGGGCTGAATGCCACCAGTAAACGTAGAACACGTGACCATATGAAGCTAAATGTTTAAATCTACAGCTTTTACACCCAAACATACTCAAAACCGAATCTGCCACTGAAACGAACCCCCGCTTTACATTCCATCAGTATTTCATGATGAATGGATCAATAGAAATGCTCAGAATGACTTTCAACTAGGGGTCGACGCTTCGGTACAAATACAGCACAACAGACACAACTAACAAAGACAAAAACTATCAAACAAACAACAGGGTGTTCCATCTAGTTCCCTTTAGCGCCCTCCTGAGGTAGTTAATACAGCCTGTAGTGCGTTAGTTAAGCAGTGAAGTATAAACATTAGCATGTTAAGTGTGTTTCCACACACACACACACACACACTGACACGTTGTCCTTGTCTGGTCCATCATGATTTCCTGAGCTGAAATTAGATGTCAAAGCCAGAATAAGGAAGAGGAGACTGCAGTTACCATAGCAACACTCCTAAAACACTACAGTTCCCACAATACCTTGTGAATCCAACAGCTTAAGGCATTCTGGGCCACGTTCAGTGAGTCTACAGTCTTCACTGGAAAGCACAAGTGAATTGTGGGAGATTGTAGCACCTCTGGAATTCCACTTCACGATTCGGACATCAAGCTAAAAAAGTGTGTAGCCAGTGTGCTAAGTGTGCCCTGAACGGTATAGGGACCCGTTTCGGACAATTCCAGTGAGTATCCGTGGCGATCGGGTGGAGGCTGTACTAACTGCACCCACAGCTCTGTGCTAGGCCCGTCTCAGTTCTACACATTTCCTGCTTAATTTATAAGCATGCTAATTTCACATGAGCGTCAGCATCTGCCCTTTGACTTCCCTTAGAAGTGAGCTCTGAGGCGGGGGACGTAGGGGGGGACGTCGTTGTCTGTGGTAATCAGCTGGACACCACAAGTGCAGTAGATAGAGGTTCAGTTGGACGACGGCAGGAGAACCGGGGGTGGTTCTGTATGATGAGGATGAACCAGGGCTGTTCAGTACCAATACATGCTGTAGTGAGACGTAGTGGTGATTAATGAACTGGGTGCAGATGTTACATGTTGGAAATGATCTTTATTATGATTTCTGGAGAGTCAGTTGCACTACATGTGCGTGTGTGTGTGTGTGTGTGTGTGTAGATGTGTGTATTTTATTTCACCAAACTTTAAGGGTTACTTGAAGTACATTTTTAGCAATGTGAATTGTTTTAAATGCCTTATTTTAAACCTAAACCTTATTAAACACTGTTCGGATATTTTTGGTAAATTATACGGGGCTTAACGATTTCAGAATAAAATTATACATCTGTCTCATGAGTCGATCAGTGTATGGAACCCCTCAGTCTCTTATTCTGCTGCACTGTAACTTTAAAAACGTTACAAAAAGTACATTTTTAACTTTAATTAACTAAGAATAGGAAAATAGATTAATCTAAGTTAAAATATCAAGTTAAAGCACTGAGCTGTGCTGAAAGCTCCCTGCCTCACCTGTGTATCCACCTGAAAGCAGGGTCATTGTTCTCTGTTGTGACGTGGCTCTGATTTGCCCTGTTCAGTGGAACAGTCGGCCTGAACAGGAAGTCTGAGAGCGTTTACTCAAGGACGTGAGAGGTGTGTTCAGAACAGGACCTCCTTTCACTGAACCAAAGGTGAATCCTGATGAGAGACACAGGTACTGGTGGACAGCAGCTTCATGGGAAAGCCACATGTCTGTGTCAGCAGATGCTTTACTGAACAGGAAGGATGATCTCTAGTACACCAATACAGTCCTATCAGGGCTGGTATTCACACACCGGGAGCATGTTTACAGTTCGGTGACAGGAACGACCGATATCCACCACTAAGGGGCAGAAGAGGCCCGACGTTGCAGTCCCAGCTGACTTTTCAATAGTGTATTTCTCAACACCTGAAACACATATACATTTATCATAACACATGGAAATCTCCTTTTTATCACTATTAGAAGTGCACTGTATGGACAAAAGTATTGGGACACCTGCTCATTCATTGCTTCTTCTAGAAACACTGTCTCTGTTCCTGTGCCTTTAAGACTGATATATGTAAATGAGCTCTATTCCCACTGGCAGCAGATTCTCTCCTCTCCTCATCAAAACTGCTGGTTGCTCATCCCCTGTGTCATTAGCATTTCTGAACTCAAGCTGACCTCAAGCCTCTTCTGAGCACGGTGAAGCCACAACTGAGCTTCTGTTCAATCTCTATGCCACAAATAGTTGTGTAATTGATAATGATTAATAAAGTAATTCATTATTAGTGACATTAGTAATAATATGTTGCACATGCTTCTTCTGGAAACGCTGACCGGTGTGAACCAGCAGTGTATCTGAAGTTATCCGAGCACCCTTAGAAGGCAGAGCGCTGGATCATCATGAGAAGCAGATCCATACATTGACGAGCTCCTCTTTCATTAATGAACACAGGATGTTTAAGGGCAGGGCTGGATCGGTGCTGACCTTTGACCCCTGCCATGATGGCTCTGATACTCGCCTTGTCCAGAGGAAAGGACCACGTACGAGCAGCAGAGGCTGTTTAACCTAAAAACAATAATAACAATGATAATAATAATAATATCAGAATCACTTAATTTCATTGTCTTGGTGAGTACAAACATCTATAATTTACCATAATAAACAGATACATTTTTATTGATTTATTTGAATAATCAATAACATTTTTAGAGGCAGTTTGGAATTTTACAGTCTCTATCTAAACATGCAACACACCAGCAGCCCCACTGTGTTGCTGAGCTGCTGTTCCTCTAAGACACTTTTCATTTTATTTCAAGGGCACTTACAGTTGACCAGGGCAGCTCTAGCAGTGCAGATATTTCACAAACTGGCTTGTAGTGACACTATTGATCTGTAAAAATCTCATAGCTCCTGCTAACCCCCCCTCATGGACAGCAGTACACCTGCCTTTCTGGACAAGCTGAGACAAGCTCCGGATGCTTGATCTGAAGGTGGAGCAGCATGTGGGCGGAGGTGGTAGAGTAACACTACAGGATTTTACACTAATGTGACTCTATGGGTTCTGCAGCGTTACACAGCAGCTCTGGAGAGAGGTTCTCCTCCTGCAGCTCCACCACCAAACCTCCATAGTGCAGCAGCAGCAGCAGCGCTCCGGCCCGGAGTGGGAATGACGGAGACGCCCTGTTAGCTCTCCCTGTTCCAGCCAGTGGAGCATCAGCAAGCCGCTGATTGAATGCTGTGTAAAGTAGCTTTAAAGCAGGAAGAGCTGGGATCTATTCAGATGTGTGAATCAGTTTGACTAATTCACTGAAAGGAGCTGGTTCAAAGACGTCAGTCCCAAAACTGAGAAATCTGCTGGATCAGCCCCTGTTACTCTGTGGCTCAGACCCAGAGACAGCTGCCCTGCTAATGCCGACACTGCAGACAGGAAACAGGGACAGACGGTCGGAGCAGACGGGAAGAGGATTTGTTTGATAATTTTCTTTACATAACGTTAGCGTAACTCCTGACAACAAACGAAAGGAGAGTCACGTCAGTTCTGCAGTTTCGGATGTTCTGTGGCGCTGTTCGCTAAACCCAGTTACGCAATGAAAGCCTTTAAATGGCGAGCGTCTACACAGGCCTCTGTTTCAGGCTTCATGTAATGGACAGTCGGTTTATTCAGCACTGAGGACATCCCAGAATACCTCTCCTCTGATTTTCACGAGGGACCTCCTCTGCAGTCCCTCGTACCTCCAAAACTGCTCTGACCTCAGCACGACCTCTGAAGGACATCTGGACACATTTAGATTTACAGCATTTAGCAGAAGCTCTTCTCCAGAGCGACTTACAGAAGAGCTTCACTGAGATCCTCTAATCTTAGACTCTACTAAACACAAGTCAATATGGAGACCATAATACTCTTCTCTTCGCCTGAGTACTCTCAGAAGAGGAGGGTCTTCAGTCTGGGTTTGAGGACAGCGAGTGTTGGACTCTGCTGTTCGGACACCCAGGGGAAGTTCGTTCCACCACTTCGGTGCAGGACAGTAAAAAGTCTGGACGCTCGTCTTCCGTGGATCTTAAAGGATGGCGGGTCGAGCCGAGCCGTACTTGAAGCTGGAAGGGCTCTTGGTGCAGATCGGCTTTGGACCATCGGAGGGTCTGGCTGGTCCAGTCTTGGCTTTGTAGCCCAGAGTCAGGGTCTGAATCTAGACATCTTCACACATCTTCAGGTTCTGTTAGCTGTGAGGCGGGACCTCCATGTATCCTAATATAGTCTAATATATCCACCCCTTCACAGGAGCCACTGGAACCAGATCATCAGTGTTCTTCACTGTCACTGGTTTTAATGTTGTGGCTGATTGGTGCTGAAGGTTTGGTACAACAGTGCATTAAATGACTGAATGAAGGGGGTCTATATTCTGCTATTAGAGGACAAACTCAGAGAGAACAGGCACAGGGTGTGAGTGTGTGTGTGTGTGTGTTTGGCTGGGCTCACATAACAGCCAAGACACTAAGTGTGTGTGTGTGTGTGTGTGTGTGTGTTTGGAGAGAGGGGCTTTTTTTGTCATTGTGCTTCTTCACCACACCCTTCCCTCTTCCCAGGCCATGATTTATTTATCTGTCCACACACACACTCACACACACACACACACTCACACTCACACACACACACACACTCACACTCACACACACACACTCACACACACACACTCACACACACACTCTGAAAGATTACCTCATACACACATCAATAATAATGACCGTGAGTCTCAGCAGTGCTACATATACAGACACGACACAGAAATGGGCTGAAATGTTAATCATAGTCATCACAGATCAAACCAGATAACACTAACACTAACCTCAACACTAACCTCAACACTAACACTAACACTAACCTCAACCCTAACCTCAACACTAACCTCAACACTAACACTAACACTAACCTCAACACTAACCTCAACCCTAACCTCAACACTAATCCTAACCCTAACCTCAACACTAACCTCAACACTAACCTCAACACTAACACTAACACTAACCTCAACCCTAACCTCAACACTAACCTCAACACTAACCTCAACACTAACACTAACACTAACCTCAACACTAATCCTAACACTAACCTCAACACTAACCTCAACCCTAACCTCAACACTAACCTCAACACTAACCTCAACCCTAACCTCAACACTAACCTCAACACTAACACTAACACTAACCTCAACACTAATCCTAACACTAACCTCAACACTAACCTCAACCCTAACCTCAACACTAACCTCAACACTAACACTAACACTAACCTCAACACTAATCCTAACACTAACCTCAACACTAACCTCAACACTAACCTCAACACTAATCCTAACACTAACCTCAACACTAACCTCAACCCTAACCTCAACACTAATCCTAACCCTAACCTCAACACTAACCTCAACACTAACCCCAACCTCAACACTAACCTCAACACTAATCCTAACCCTAACCTCAACACTAACCTCAACACTAACCTCAACACTAATCCTAACACTAACCTCAACACTAACCTCAACACTAACCTCAACACTAATCCTAACCCTAACCTCAACACTAACCTCAACACTAACCCCAACCTCAACACTAACCTCAACACTAACCTCAACACTAACCCCAACCTCAACACCAACCCCAACACTAACCTCAACACTAACCTCAACACTAATCCTAACCCTAACCTCAACACTAACCTCAACACTAATCCTAACCCTAACCTCAACACTAACCTCAACACTAACCTCAACACTAATCCTAACCCTAACCTCAACACTAACCTCAACACTAACCTCAACACTAATCCTAACCCTAACCTCAACACTAACCTCAACACTAACCTCAACACTAACCTCAACACTAATCCTAACCCTAACCTCAACACTAACCTCAACACTAACCTCAACACTAACCCCAACCTCAACACCAACCCCAACACTAACCTCAACACTAACCTCAACACTAATCCTAACCCTAACCTCAACACTAACCTCAACACTAATTCTAACCCTAACCTCAACACTAACCCTAATCCTAACCTTAACACTAACCTTAACACTAATCCTAGCCCTAACCTTAACACTAACCCCAACCTTAACACTAACCCTAACCTTAACACTAACCCTAATCCTAACCTTAACACTAACCCTAACCTTAACACTAATCCTAGCCCTAACCTTAACACTAACCCCAACCTTAAAACTAACCCCAACCTTAACACTAACACTAACCCTAACCTTAACACTAACTCTAATCCTAACCTTAACACTAACTCTAATCCTAACCTTAACACTAACTCTAATCCTAACCTTAACACTAACCCTAACCTTAACACTAACCTTAACACTAACCCTAACCTTAACTCTAATCCTAACCTTAACACTAATCCTAACCTTAACACTAATCCTAACCTTAACCTTAATCCTAACCTTAACACTAACCTTAACACTAATCCTAATCCTAATCTTAACCCTAAGCTTAAGCCTGATCATAACCCAAACATACACCAGACTCCTGAATTCAGTGATTAAATGGTGTGTCCCAATACTTGTGTCCATATAGTGCACAGAGATAAATACATTTTCTATTATTATTATTATGAGTGTTATTATTATTATTATTATAATTATTATTATGAATATTGTTATTATGAATATTATTATTATTATTATTATTATTATTATGAATGTTATTATTATTATTATTATGGGTGTTATCATCATTATTATTATTATTATTATTATTATTATGAATGTTATTATTATTATTATTATGGGTGTTATTATCATTATTATTATTATTATTGTGTAATGTGCATTGCCTTCCATTCTCTGCTGACATATTTTGAGCACAAACAGCAGGGGGCGATCTAACCACTGTCCTTCCCTGTATCGCATCAATATGATTAATAATGTCAGACTGAGACTCAGACTCCTGGTAGAACTGGTAAACACGCGTAACTCCACTGGCTGCACCACATCACACACAGCCTGGCGCGCTGAGGGGCGTTCTGGCCCCGACGGCCGGCCTTATTATCCCGAGCGGCTGGACAGTGAGCGCTGGCTGAGACCGCAGCCCCTCCCTTCGCCTGGAGTGCTCTCCCTCTCCCGCTCCCACTTCTCCTCCTGCTCCTCTCCGGAGCCGCTGCCGCTCCTCCTGCTCCTCCTCCTCCTCCTCCTCCTGCTCCTCCTCCTGCTCCTCCTCCTCCTCCTCCTGCTCCTGCTGCTGCTGCTGCTGCTGCTGCTGGTCCAGATGAGTGGGAAGAGGGAAGGCATGGCGGAGAGAGAGCGGAGGAAGCCCCCAGCTGCAGCTCCCAGCGCCCGGGGACTGCGGCTCGACTCCCCGGCCAGCTGCAGGTGAGGAGTCGCTGCTGCTGGGAGTGCGTGCCTGTGTGTGTGCATGTGTGTGTGTGCATGTGTGTGTGTGTATGTGTGTGTGTGCATGTGTGTGTGTGCATGTGTGTGTGTGTATGTGTGTGTGTCCCATCTCACTGCCAGCCATACTAACCGAGCTGCTGCAGATGCTTGTTGACAGCGATGCATCCCTGATAAGAGAGGGAGCCTGGGAGGATGGGGGTGAGGGGCTGTGTGGTGTTTGTGAGGGGAGAGCAGATTGCAGCCTGTATGGGTGTGTCTCTGCTGAGGGGATGGAGAGATAAGACTGAAGTTTGAAGGGAAAAGTGCTTTTTGGGAGAGATGCTGGGTTTAGGGTTATTAGATGGAGAATGATGCAAAAAAAATGAATAATAATAATAATAATAATAATAATAATGTACAGATTATTGATGAATATTAGGGATTGTAGCCTTACAGTGAGGAACAGTCAGGAAAGCATGGCAGAAGAAGGCTCATGCTACATGGTTGGGATAGGAGGTAAACATTAAAGGGCCCGTACACACGTGTTGGGTCTGTGGAGGGTTTGGAGATGGAGGTGGTGGTGTTATGGAGGTCTGGCTCCGTTCACCATCACACCAAACCACTCTAAATGACTGTTCACATCTAAACCGTTTAATTATGCAAATAATTCTGAAGTCTGTTCAGAACCATCTGCTGTCTGAACGGCTTTGAGAGGGAGATTTTAGAGGCATGAAACTTTTCAGGATCTGTTTTTATTATTAATTTCCACTTCATTATAATGCAGACATGCACAATTAAGAGGCTAATCCTGTGTTATTTTGGAGGTTTTTCCCACTGTCAGTCTGATTAATGGGCATGTAGATTAGCTAATGAATATTTAATTATGTCACGGCCTAAAAATAGTAAATCACTGAACTGTACGACTGCCGCGTCTCGCAGTCTTCTCTTATTTACTGTCTTCTCCTGAAACCTCTGCGATCAGTGATCCAGCACAGACGTCTAGGTACAGCCTAGGTACGGGGGGGTATACAGTGTGTAGTTGGTATTATTATTAATATAAACAAATATTTAATAACAATAATAACATTTTTATTAGTAGACCTGCATTGTTTCAGCGCGCCTTGTTAGCTTAGCTTATAGCATGGATGCCGTATTATTCATATCTTATGCATATTCAGAGATATTTGGAGGACAATGTTTGTACGGGGTAGGGGACATGTTTGTTTACCACAGGGCGAGATAGCAGAGATCTTCCCCATTAAAAAAGACTTATGCTCATTTGAGCTTCCTACAGAATAGCGGACGACTGTCCTTGTCTTAGGTCAGACTTGTGGACAGCCAAGAATACCATCAGATTACAGATTCTGTGTGAAATGCCTTTTATATTTAGGGCACATTGATTGCCGCTATCCCTGCCTGCTCTATTAAAGTGCATTGGAGCGCTCAGCAGTTTCACAAGACCCCCAGACTCGTGTGTCTGCAGCCTGAAGCCTGAAGCCTTCTACACCATGGAAAAGCAGAGTGACCTACTACAGCAGGGATTTGGGCTAAACTAGGGGACATAAATGAATAAGAAATGTCCCGACCGTGTCTTTTCCGCTTTCGGAGTGGATGTTAAAGCCGACTACAGCGAATTTCCTGGTGGAGTTACACACCAGGATCAAAGGTTTCTGGAACCTGCCGTGCTGAAAAACACAACATGGATTTCCTGTGCACGGTCTAAGCCTGCAGTCTTGCCGTCATAGACTACAGAAGGCCTCGTTTCAGCGCGCTCCACGTCCTGGCGTCCACCCAGACCCAGGCATCTGCTCAGCTCCTTTTATATACAGTATCTCTGCAGGGTCAGTCAGGCTGAATGGCCTTGTTTTTATATGCAGCAGAAAGGAGACATTCCATCACAACAACAGTATAACCACCATAAACAAACCCATATTTATTAAAATTATAAAATTAATATCAAAATTAAATCATCATCCTGTATCAGTTCTACTTTAAATCTGCAGATCATGCTGATGCTCCACTGACTGGAACAGGGAGAACTAACAGGGCATCTCCGTCATTCCCACTCCGGGCCGGAGCGCTGCTGCTGCTACTGCACTATGGAGGTTTGGTGGTGGAGCTGCAGGAGGAGAACCTCTCTCCAGAGCTGCTGTGTAACGCTGCAGAACCCATAGAGTCATGATCTGTATTTACAGCAGTGGAGTAAAAGTGAATTACACTCCCAACTGAAGGGGGAGCCCACGAGCAAAAGATACCAGTTGTTGTGTAATACTGCTTCTAATGAATGCATTCAGTCCTGTAGAGAAGTACTGCCAATAGAATAGGACTCTCTGGAGCAGATAATAAACATGAAGCTATTGGCTTCATGCTGCCTACTGCCAGGCGTGGGCTAGAGGGGTATATAAAGCCCCCCAGCATTGAGCTGTGGAGCAGTGGAAGAGCTGTGTTCTCTGGAATGATGGTGGTGGAGCTCCATCCAGTACTTTTGGGATGAGATGGGGATCAAGTGCAATCAAATCCTCACAGCAATGCTCCTCCTCCAGAATCTAGTAGAAAGTCTTCTTCTCTGGACAGTAGAGACAGTTACTCCAACAGAAGCAGGATCAGCTCTTTTAATACCCCTGATTTCAGAAGAAACAGTGAATGAATGAGCAGGTGTCCAAATACTTTTGTCCACATTGTGTATCTTTGTGCTCTGTGTGTCTGTGCTGCTTTTCATCAGCTCCTCTGAGGTTCCTCCAGTGCTTGTAAATATCCATAACCTCCATCGTTCCTTTGTAATTCCTCGGCAGTGATGAACCGAGTGGTGGTGTGGGGTCTTTCAGGAGATCAATGCCTCGCTCTTACTTACACACACACTCCTGACTGGAGAATTGATTTCCAGGCCTGTAGTCACTATCTTCACTCAGGAGCCGTGCAGAGGACGCTCACTATGAATAATGCATAATGCAACTCCCTCTTTCCTTGCGCTGTGTGTGTGTGTGTGTGTGTGTGTGTGTGTGCGCATGTCTGAGCAGATGTGTGTGTGAGGTGTTGTTAGTGTAATCGGTTTGCTGGTCTGTGCTCCACTGACTCTGCTGCGGTGGTGGTGGTGGATTAGTGTGCGCACGCTTCACTACATCACACGGCCTTTATTAATGTAATTGATGATAACTTGGTCTCATGGCCTTATAAACCTCCTGACAGACGGAGGGGGGCTGTATGTGACATGCAGTGGGGAACCCTCTGGGCCTTCTAGGTGTCCAGAGAAATCCTAATGGACAGGGGCAGGGAGAAGGGTGTCTCTGTCATTCCCACTCCGGGCCGGAGCGCTGCTGCTGCTGCTGCACTATGGAGGTTTGGTGGTGGAGCTGCAGGAGGAGAACCTCTCTCCAGAACTGCTGCTGTGTAACTCTGCAGAACCCATAGAGTCATATTAGTGTAAAATCCTGTAGTATTACTCTACCACCTCCGCCCACATGCTGCTCCACCTTCAGATCAAGCTTCCGGAGCTTCTCTCAGACTGTCCAGAAATGCATGTGTACAGCTGTGACTTTTTAATGGTGTGAAAGCAAATGACTCCCACATGCTGTAGGGGGAGCCCAGGAACTAAACATACCAATCCTCACGTTGTACTGGAGTTTAAGCTCATTGTGATGGTCCAATCAGGATTGTTCTCTCAGTGGTATCTGGGCAGATTCAGTTAAACCAGCTCCCCCATTGGTCGGACCTTCACTGGCAGAGCTGAAGGCCATCAGAGTAACCACCAGCCGACTTAGCAACCAATCTATAATGTTCTGATTTACAGTGAGGGGACGAGTTAAAAAAACTCGTATGAGCAGAATAAACATCACTCTAGTCCTTCTAGAGGTTCTAGGTATGCTGTCAGTATGAGCAGAATAAACATCACTCTAGTCCTTCTAGAGGTTCTAGGTATGCTGTGAGTGGTATAAATGTCTTTCTCGTCCTTCTGGAGGTTCTAGATAGGCTATGAGTGTAAGCAGTAATGTGAGCAGAATAAACACTCTGGTCCTTCTGGAGGTTCTAGATATGCGGTGAGTGTGTGTGGTATAAATGTCACTCTGGTCCTTCTGGAGGTTCTAGATATGCTGTGCGGACAGTATAAATGTAATTTTAGACTTTCTAGAGGTTCTAGATATGCGTTGAGTGTGAGCAGTATACATGTCACTCTAGACATTCTAGGGGTTCTAGATACACTGTGTGAGTGGTACAAACAGTACTCTAGTCCTACTGGAGGTTCTGGATATGCTGTGAGTATGAGCAGAATAAACATCACTCTAGTCCTTCTAGAGGTTCTAGGTATGCTGTGAGTGGTATAAATGTCTTTCTCGTCCTTCTGGAGGTTCTAGATAGGTCATGAGTGTAAGCAGTAATGTGAGCAGAATAAACACTCTGGTCCTTCTGGAGGTTCTAGATATGCTGTGAGTATGAGCAGGATAAACATCACTCATGTTAATACGTCTCCTGGTGTCGAGGTGGTCGTGGAGTGAAGTTCCACGTTCATTGTAATTCTTCTCTTTTGCTCCAGATGGCGACAGCATGCTACCCCCCCCCCCCCCCCCCAACACACACCCACCCGCAGAAATGCAGCTCAGCACCTTATTATCCATTTCACACTTATCCAGAACCTGTTCCCTGTGGAGCCGGTACTGCCCCTCACAGTGCTCGCCTTCAGATCAGCCCGCTTGCAGAACCTCCTCATAGATTTAGATGATAATTTTAGATAGATCATTTTTCCACCCTCGGTTTTAAGTGTTGTTGTTAATGAGGACGTTTATCTGTGATGGAGTGAAGTGTGGATATGCAGTCTGTCATAAAGTGCCCTTATCATGGAGAACATAGTGATGACAACAACAACAATAACAACAATAACAACAACAACAACAACAATAATAATAACAATAATAATAATAATAATAATCATAATAATAATAAATAGCACGGTTTGGATCAGATCACAGATTTTGAGTTAAAGATCAGATCATATTTTGGGAAAAAAGTAAAAAGGCTGTGAGCTTCAGTTTCAGTGTGTTTGTGTCACTGATTCATTTGTTTTGGTGACTTTTATTTTGAATTGAATGTTTTTTTGTGACGTCAAGAATCCTTGTATATTAGTTTTTTTAACCCCTGTAGAGAAGTACTGCCAATAGAATAGGACTCTCTGGAGCAGATAATAAACATGACCCTATTGGCTCCATGCTGCCTAATAATGCCAGGCGTGGACTAGAGGGGTATAAAGCCCCCCAGCATTGAGGAGCTGTGGAGCAGTGGAGGAACTGTGTTCTCTGGAGTGATGGTGGAGGAGCTCCATCCAGTACTTTTCTGCCTTCTCTGGACAGTAGAGACAGCAGGATCAGCTTTTTTGAATACCCTTGATTTCAGAAGAAACAATGAACGAGCAGGTGTCCCAATACTTTTGTCCACATAGTATAGATGACCCTACATAGAGCCTGAATCTACGCGATTGGTTCACTCTATGTTGGAGACAAGTAGCCACTGCCTTCTCCTTCCGGTGATGATTTCTGCACGGCAGCAGTGTGCTGCGTCCTGATTGGCTGACGTTCTTTCAGTGGGCTCTCAGAGTGTGTGTGTGTGTGTGTGTGTGTGTGTGACAGCGTAGCTGCAGGGTTCCTCCTGTGCTAGAGTGTGAAGGAGCAAAGGGAAGCATATGGACATGGTGGAGCTCATTCATTTGTGTTTGGAGGAACATCTGCGTGAACCAAAGGCAGAACACCTCTGTGCTTTTCTGTTCCTGGAAGACAGGGGCTCTTAATAGCGAGGAATAGCAGACAGATAAGTGATGCTGTGGTTTAATGGATTAATCATAATAATGATGATTAGTGACACACACACTAGTGAACTAGGGGCAGTGAGCACACACACACACCCAGAGCGGTGGGGGGGCCAACTCCAGCACCCGGGAGGCAGAGAGGGTAAAGGGTCTTGCTCAAAGGCCAAACAGTGGCAGCCTGCTGAACCCGGGTATCGAACCCACAGCCCTGTCATCAACAGCCCGGAGCTCTAACCCTGAGCACCACTGCCCCTGAGTTTACTGATAACCCTGAGACCGTGATTAGACGGCCTGGGCAGCAATGTCCAGAGTTTATTCTCAGTATCAGGTTCCTTAAGAGCACAGTTCGAGTTTCGGAGCGTGCACGAAGGTTCTCTGCTCCCATCATATCACATACAGTGAAAATCCTTAGTGCTAATTTCCATTTTTTTTTCTCTGTACAATCATGTGAAAAGGTTAGGACACCCAGGCACACCTTATAATATTTCAGTTTATATATATTTAAATATATTTAACCCCTCAACACTCCCAGGCGTATTACTCAGTACCTACTGGGACGTCTGTATGAGCTGGTGGGGTGTTCTCTGGCCCCCTTTCCGCCAGCAGGACGTAGGCTTTTTATGGGGTTAAACATCTGGACATCTGATCTGGCATAGAAACCACCCAGACCACCCATCTACATAGAAACCACCCAACAAATGAATAGGAAACAACAGCTGCCTAGCAACAGCATAGCAATCATTTGGAAAAGCATAGAACCTGCTTAGCAACCATACCACAACCATAACAACTGTTTAGAACAACAAGGAAACTGCCCATCAACTGCTTATCGTCTGAGATCTGTGCCTTTCCTAGGATCCTCTTCCCTAAAATCCAGAGTCCTCAGTTTCCCTCGTTCTATTTCCCTGCACACACCTTTACCTGCGAGAGAGAGAGAGAGAGAGAGAGAGAGAGAGAGAGTGAGAGAGAGAGTGAGAGAGAGAGAGTGAGAGAGAGAGAGAGAGAGAGAGTGATGAGAGAGAGAGAGAGAGTGAGAGAGAGAGACAGAGAGAGAGAGAGAGAGAGAGAGAGAGAGTGAGAGAGAGAGAGTGAGAGAGAGAGAGAGAGAGAGAGAGAGAGAGAGATGTAAACAGAGCTCACAAAGCACTGTCCGTTTTCATTAAATGATTCTCTCTCTCTCTCTCTCTCTCTCTCTCCATCTCTCTCTCTCTCTCTCGCTCTCTCTCTCTGCTTGTCTGTAGAGAAGGAGGGTACTGAATAGGTTAATGGAATATGAACACACACCCACACACACACACACACACTGCTGCTCCATTTGCCCTGAATGATTGCACTGCAAAGTGTCCTCCACATGATTCCTGAGGGGGAGAGAGAGAGTGACTGAAAGAGAGAGAGAGAGACGAGAGAGAGAGAGGAAGTGAAAGGTGACTGGCTGGATTGATCTACATTATTAATGTCATTAATATAATTAATATATTTAATTATATTTATATTATTAATCCTAATCCAGATAGCACCCCCCCACACACACACACCCCATAACAATGTAAACAAACACAGATAGAGAGAGTGTGTGTGAGAGAGAGCGAGAGAGAGAGAGAGAGGGAGAGAGAGAGGGAGAGAGGGAGAGGAGAGAGAGAGGGAGAGAGGGAGAGGGAGAGAGAGAGAGGGAGGACAGAGAGACAGAGAGAGTGTAAGGAAGCAGAGGGAGGAGAGGAGAGAGCGGAAGAGAGTGGGAGAGCTGGAGTAGCTGTGCAGTAGGGTGAGGGCGTAGAGGGGAGATTATATTATATAATAATAAAGGTGGGGGGTGTTAGAGGGGTGTTGGGGGGGTGTTAGGGGGCGCAGTGGGACCAGGCTGCTGCTGTCGTTCAGATCAGTCGTGGATGTGAGGGTGAGCAGTGGGCTAGCGGAGATGCTGGCGCTGGTGGTGCGGAGTGTGTGGATCAGTCCCACGCTGCACTGCTGCGGGGAGGGGGGGATGGACGCGGGCAGGAGGAGGAAGGAGAGGAGGACTGGATGGTGAGATCAGTGGAGAAATGGTACGAACATTTGTGTCCGTGTGTGTGTGTGTGTGTCCTTGGAGCTGTGTTGGGGCATTAAGAAGGCAGTGACCTGTGTGTGTGTGTGTGTGTGTGTGTGTGTGTGTGTGTAGTGCTGGTAATTTGCCAGCATGCTGTGTTTTCTGGCTTTCTCGTAGCATCACTGAGGGATGCCCTTGAGAGTGTGTGTGTGTGTGTGTGTGTGTGTGGTGTGTGTGTGTTAGTGTGTACACGCTTGTTTGTTTTTGTACATTTTCAGGACCAACTGAAGGCTGGAAAGTGTTTTATAAAAGCTGTTTGATTTGGTTTGGATTTCAGAGGTTAAGATTAGAGGAAACAATTTATTACATATATATACTTAAAGATATATGATACATCTTGGATATACGGATATATAAATACTTACATATATATATACTACATATAGGGCATGTTATTATTGCATAGATACTTACTTATGCATGTTATACATATGGGACACTGTTAAGACATATATACCTATATTATAGTATATATATATATATATATATATATATATATATAATTTTTACTTAAGTGTACTTATATATAGTATATAGTATTATATATACTACATATGGGGGGTATGTTTTTTATTACATAGAGCTATTTACACACACACACACACACACACATATATATATATATACACTACATGTAGGGCATATTATAATTGCATAGTCTCATATATATATATATATATATATATATATCATATGGGCATATTTTTACATATTTTAACATATAGGTACACACGAACACACACACATAAATATAAATATAATTCTGAATTGCTGACCAACTGGACCCCTCTCTGACCCCTCTCACTCTGACTGACCCATCATGTCCCCTGGTTTGACAGCATAAACATCCCTAAAATTATTATTATTATTATTATTATTATCATCATCACAGGAAATTCTAGCTACATAAAATTGCTGAATGTTGAGGTGGTGCGCTGTGTCGCATGTCCTTCATCAGTGTGTGTGTGTGTTGTGTGTGTGTGTGTGTGATTAACACACAGTTTGTGAAATCTTGTGTGTATGAAGTGTGTATAGCGGTGTGTAATGAGGGTCAGAGCTGTGTGTACTTCTTGGACTTGTTGGATGTGTTTCAGTATCGGAGCTTTTTTAGGGAAGTATTTGTGCAGAGCTGTCTGACCTGTTCCTGGGTCAGCTTTTAGAAGCACTTACAGGGCTGCTGAGTCAGAGTGAGTGTGTGTGTGTGTGTGTGTGTGTAATACATTTACCTCCACTGATGCCTTTGGATGTAATTGATGAATCTGCATATTACTGCATATACATACTTACATACATAAACAAAACATATTGTACATATTGCATATAGGCATTTGTCTGTACACTATATTGGACAAAAGTATTGGGACGCCTGCTCATTTACTGTTTCTTCTGAAATCAAGGGTATTAAAAGAGCTGATTCTGCTTCTGTTGGAGTAACTGTCTCTACTGACCAGAGAAGAAGACTTTCTACTAGAGCATTTCTGTGAGGATTTGATGGTATTATGCACCAAGAGCGTTAGTGAGGGTCAGCCAACACCTAGCATCTTGTCTTAATGTTGTAAGATGTCAGGAAAAACCTATCCCATCCCTTCATAAACCAGTTTAGGACCGCTTGCATTTCAGCAGTTTCTGAGTGACGCTGCTCATTAGGAGAGAAGCTGAGGCGTGCAGATCGTCTCTCTGTGTGTATGAAGACCTTCGAGAGGTGAAACGGCACAATGTCATTAAATTCAGCTCGGCGTGAATTCCTCCTCCTCTCCACTCCACCGACTCCAGCGTCCTGCCGGCTGTAAGTGCTCATGTGGACGTTATTGATTGGGCAGTAATGTGGCCACATGTTTGCCCCCTGCTCCGTCTCAATATGTCCTACTAAACTGTGCTGAAGGGAGAGGGGGATCAGGACTCAATCGATCAGGCTGGCTCTCAGAGACACCGAGAGAAAGTCTACACTGAATCAGACAGGTTCCACCTGAAGGAGGCCTATTTTACTGTGGAGAGAATGAAAGCAATATCACTGTATACTGTATATACCTATATTTAATTATATACTATACATGACTATACTGTCATACTACTATACTGATACTGATATATATATATATATGATACCATATAGCTGTACTATAATTAACTGTATATTACTATATCTCTCAAAGCAAATCAAATAAATATATATATAAATATATAAATAATAATATGTTATATACATAACATTACATGATGTGTTTTATTCCATCCTAAAGGGTTGATTTTGTATGGTAATCACTACTGCTCTCATTGGCTGGTGATAGGGCGGGGGTAGGGAGTGTGATTATGTAGTGGAGGTTAGGGGGGCAGTGGTGGCTCAGCGGTTAGAGCGCCGGGATATCGATAACAGGGTTGTGGGTTCGATTCCCGGGCTCGGCAAGCTGCCACTGTTGGGCCCTTGAGCAAGGCCCTTTACCCTCTCTGCTCCCCGGGCGCTGGAGTTGGCTGCCCACCGCTCTGGGTGTGTGTGTGTACTCACTGCCCCTAACACGTGTGTGTGTTGTGTGTGTGTGAGTGTGTGTTCACTACCAGATGGGTTAAATGCGGAGGACACATTTCGCTGTACAGTCCACACTGTACAGTGACAAATACTATGCACCTTTATCCTTTATGTGGCTATCATAGAGATAGGACATAAATGTTGGACTTTCTAAGCTTATTTTTGCTAAAAGACAAAAAACAGTCACTAAATCCTGTGCATATCCCGTCAAGTATGTCCAGAACAAACTATTTGTAGACCATAAATCTTGTATTTTGCTTTAAAAGACCTTGTTTATGTGTTAGCCATGCTACGTTTAATGCTACTTTCCACTAGCCTAGGTAATGGAGATTTGCCTGTAATGTTAGCATCAGGAGAACAGCTGTCCCAATACTTTTGTCATTTACTTTTGTATGTAGTAGAATCCCATAGACCTCAGACACCTCCATCTGTAATTGAGTTTTTGGTCTTTTTATCGCTCTCCAGAAGAACTTTAGAGCCTGAAGTTTGGATGCTTAGTTCCTACAGTTAAGCGTTCTGTCTCTGATTATCACTGGAGCCACATTGTGCCAATCCCCCTCGTGCAGCTCTGACCTGGAGTCCTGTAGTACTTTGGGAGATGGGCCTCCCATGGGTTATCACTGAGCCGGTTCACCAGTTGTCCTTCCTTGGAGCACTTTTAATAGGTACTGACCACTGCATACTGGGAACACCCCACAAGACCTGCCGGATGATGGTGTTTTGGAGATGTTCTGACCCGGTCTTTGTCTTGAACATCACAGTTTGTTGTTGTTGTTGAGTCTCAGGTTCTTACGCTTGTCCATTTTTCCTGCTTTAACACCTTAATATGATAATAATAATAATAATCATCATCATCATCATCACTGTTAGTCACTTCAGCTGTCACTTTAGCTGGTCCTTAATGTTGTGGCTGATTCCTCATCATTTACATGAGAGGCATCAGGAGTCCACGTGACTGTCGCTTGACTGCTTGCCGGTAGCCATGCTGTCTGTTTCTCATCAGCCTCGAAACACTGCAGCGGTCAGTACAGATCACGTTTCAGGCTGGATAACAGGGCTGTAATGACATTTCTGAATTTGCGGGACCTGCTGTCACACGCTAATTAGATCCCACTGAGCTATTATACACACACACACACACACACACACACACACACACACAAATCCCTCATCAGGTCATGGAGCTAGTACACAACAATTTCCCTAAGCAGGATTCAGCTTCAGTACAAAGATTCTGTATAAAAGCACAACTTGAAGTGGATTATAATGTGGCTTACTTTTAATTGGTGTTGGTTTTATTGGAAGAAACTATTTTCCTACCAGGATGAAGCTGAAGTTCGGAAGCTGAAGCTGGACGATCAAAATGTTCAATGCCACATATATATATATAAAAAACAATGAACAAGCAGGTGTCCCAATACTTTTGTCAATTTACTTTTGTATGTAGTAGAATCCCATAGACCTCAGACACCTCCATCCTGTAATTGCTGCCCCACGGCAGATTAGTTTAGCGTCAGCGCTACATTGGTTTGAAATGGTCAGAACTGAAGGAAGCGTGTTTTGTAGAGCGTGGCTGTCGGACAGAAGCACGTATCTCCCGTTTTTCAATGATTAACGCTGACATGTGAAATGTGAAAATGTGAAAATGTCAGCTGACCTTTCCACGGTGTGAAACTGTCATGATGAATGGACCACGGTCCAGAATTCCTGTGAATTAAGCCTCCTTACATTAACTTACATTGAAAGTTAGCATACTCTCATTTTCTTCTGCCCCTTTTATACTGCTGATCATTTTGCCCGTTAGCTTTAGCACTGGAGCTACGAGGCTTACTGGAAGCTCATTCACACTAACTAGCTGGAGCTAACAGCAGCCATAATCATCACACACTCTCCTCAGACTTGTTGGACATTAGCTTCCCTTGCTCGTTAGCTGTCTACATCAGCGCTAGCCGAAGATAACCTCGACAGGCCTCGTTGAGCGTCTACATCTAAGCTCACGGGGAAATTGTGTAAGTAGGGTGGAGGTAAATGTGATAATGATGTTATCTCCTCCAGCCGGCAGATTCGCGTGTAGCGCGTGCGGACCAAGAACCCTGGAGACATGTAGCTGTGTGCTGCAGGCTTGTTCCATCTGAGAGTGTTATTATTAGCACCGCAGGAGCCATGGAGTCACACACACACACACCAGTTCACCCAGCGGCCTTCAGCACCGCAGCTCCGCTAATTAAGCCACGCATATTCATGTGTTTTTGTTTATTTCTGTCTAAAGATTAGATTACAGACAATGACTGATAGTTTGAACCTTAAAAAAAAGCTCAGAAAACAACACCTAGCCAAGCTTAAGAAAGACATTATATGGACAAAAGTATTGGGACACCTGCGCACTCACTGTTCTTCTGAAATCAGGGGTATTAAAAGAGCTGATCCTGCTTCTGCTGGAGTAACTGTCTCTACTGTCCAGAGAAGAAAGACTTTCTACTAGATTCTGGAGAAACATTGCTGTGAGGATTTGATTGCACTTGATCCCCATCTCATCCCAAAAGTACTGGATGGAGCTCCACCACCATCATTCCAGAGAACACAGTTCTTCCACTGCTCCACAGCTCCTCAATGCTGGGGGCTTTATACCCCTCTACTAGCCCACGCCTGGCATTAGGCAGCATGGTGCTCCATCTGCTCCAGACAGTTCAATTCTATTGGCAGTACTTCTCTACAGAGACTAGACGTGCTCTGTCAGCAATGGGTGCAAGCTAAAAGTAGCTGAATGCATTTATTAGAAGGGTGTCCATAAACTTATAGGATTTACAGTGCAGATTAGGGCTGCATGTTATATTGTTTCAGCATTATCATCATCATCATCATCACAATCCTGCATCGCAGCACAGGCAGTGTTACATAAGGCCGATTAATTCAATTACGTTACGTGAGAAATGACACATATTGCTCTTGGGCTCCCCCTACAGTTGGTAAGTGAAGAAACTCACACTTTTGAGCCACCAAAGCCACGTCTTTCACATGCATTTTACAAGCTGAGAGATAGAGAACCATCACTGGAAGTGAGGAAAGCATGTGGACCTGAGCATCAACATGATACGAAGATTATTTTTTTAAATTAAAAACTACTATATATAATTTAATATAATGTTGCTTTAATGAAACACGTCTTGCTACTTTTTGCTGTTTATTCTCTATTTTGCGGTTTATGCTCATTCTCCATGATGTATCAACACAGGCAGATGATATATATTTAATTTAGTCCAATTTCAGATTATGACAGGAGTGCATTATTAATATCATGGCATGTTGATTCATTGACCTTTGGTGACCTCTGGTTGAAATGTCTGTATTGGAAATGATCAGAATACAAATAAATAAATAAATCAGTTAAATGTCAGAAATAATTAATTAAATAATCCTTTAAAGAAGTCTTAATAATAAAAGAGACCTCCCCCACACTATAGACACTTGCACACTATTCATACAACACCGGGGGGTACATGTGCAATAGTTAGGGGACTTCATGTACATGAAACTATTAACAGATAATGAAATGTATAAATACCTGAGCGTTAGGATCATAGAGGGCTGAGTCACTGTGAGAGGCTGAAGAAGCCCCCACTGCCAGGACTAACCCTGAGCTCCAGCAGAATTCTCAGCACCGTCTGCGGGACGGCAGGGCTGTGCCGCTCGCTTGAGCTCCAGCGACTCTCCGGCTGTCAGAGCTGCTTAATTTGGTCCTGTCCTGTCGCTCCGGGGCCGGTTTGGCGCCCAGTCATGCAGGCTCCGGTCACACACATCTGCAGACAGACTCTCCCAGACACACTGTCTCTGCTGGAGCACACCGCCTCCGCCTCCGCCTATGTGACTGAATTTCCTCTGTCTGAATTTGGTTTGTTGGCCAGAGAAAGAGGTAAAGATGGTGTGTGTGTTGTGTTTGCATTCGCAGGCTGACCCACGACATCAGTCTAGACGAATTCGAAGATGAGGACTTATCCGAAATCACGGAAATCACAGACGAAAGAGGCCTCAGCCTCAACTGTAACAGTCTGGACATTAAGGTACTGGATTTCTTTGTACAGTTTTCTCTGGCGCTCCTGCTGTGTCTGTCAGTGCTATAATTATTATATATTATATAATATATTATAATAATTCAGCTGATCAAATGAAGGTGGAGGTTAGATGTAATTGCATTTTCCAGATAATGATCATTGTCCTCCCTCTGCTAACGTTGCCGTGCCCTTTCTGATCAGATTACTGAAGATTTGCATTTTTATTCAGACTGTACCTCATCTGGGCTTTGTCTCGAGTTTAGCACATATACAGATATCCTTACCCCTCCTACTGACTCCTCAAACTGACTCCTCTAACTGACTCCTCAAACTGACTCTGCCTACTGACTCCGCCTACTGACTCCTCCTACTGACTCCTACTGACTCCTCAAACTGACTCCTCATATGACCCCTCTTACTGACTCTTCAAACTGACTCCTCATACTGACTCCTCTAACTGACTCTTCAAACTGACTCCTCTAACTGACTCTTCAAACTGACTCTTCAAAACTGACTCTTCATACTGACTCCTCTAACTGACTCCTCTAACTGACTCCTCAAACTGACTCTTTAAACTGACTCCTCATACTGACTCCTCTAACTGACTCCTCAAACTGACTCCTTATACTGACTCCTCAAACTGACTCCTTATACTGACTCCTCAAACTGACTCCTTAAATTGTCTCTTCAAACTGACTCCTCCTACTGACTCCTCAAACTGACTCAGATTTTTTATTATTAACCTCGACCAAGAATTACATTTACTCACTTTACAAATTCATTCTAGTCCATATATACCCATAACCACTAATCCATGTCACTCCATACCCATCCATACCTGTACCCACCCATAAACCATCCATCAAACCCATACCCACCCATACAAATCTATATCCATCCATACCCATATCAGTCCTATCCATACCCTTCTATACCCATACCCACCCATACCAGTGCATACCCATCATACCCATACCCATCCATACCCTTCTATACCCATACCCACCCATACCATTGCATACCCATCATACCCATACCCATCCATACCCATCTATACCCATACCCATCTATACCCATACCATCCATACCCATCTATACCCATACCCACCCATACCAGTGCATACCCATCATACCCATACCCATCCATACCCATCTATACCCCATACCCATCCATACCCTTCTATACCCCATACCATCCATACCCATCTATACCCATACAACCCATACTCGTGCATACCCATCATACCCATACCCACCCCATACCAGTGCATACCCTTCTATACCCATACCCACCCATACCAGTGCATACCCATCATACCTATACCCACCCATACCAGTGCATACCCATCATACCTATACCCACCCATACCAGTGCATACCCATCATACCCATCCCCACCTATACCTGTCTATACCAAAGCAAAGCAGTTCATATCCATAACCATCTATATCCATACTACTTCATACCATCCATACCCATCATCATCTGTTCACAGAGAGGGACACAAGCACTGAGAGGCTTCATATACTGTAGCCGAGCCCGGCGCAGTGCAGGGTCCGGGATAACATATGGGCTCAGTACATTCAGGGCTTGTTTGTTTGTGATTGTACTGTATGTGTAAGTGCTGTGTGTCTGAGACTGACCTGCCCCCTGTGTCTGAGTGAGCTGAATGTTGGATTAATGACTGAGTGAGTGTTTACTTTATCCTCATATCCCTCATATTTAATGATGCAGAATTGAGAGAGAGAGAGAGAGAGGGAGAGAGAGAGGGGAGAGAGAGAGAGAGAGAGAGAGAGAGAGAGGGAGAGGAGAGAGGGCTGGAAGGCGTCTGAAGGAGTTTCATTAACTGCAGCTTTGGATTTATTGGGTTTGTGTCAGAGTTCTAATTTTTTTAAATCTTTTAAAGTGGTTTAGTATCCAGGGAGCTAATTATAGAAGGGATCAGCGGTGAAGGATCAGGGACAGAGTGCAGAGATCGAGCCCGGGACACACACACACACACACACACTGGTTCAGAAGTGAGAGGAGTGCAGAATGTGTCTGGATTCGCTTGCTTGTCTCTATTTGGCCAGTAGGGGTCACTGTTTCCTCTTCAGTGCAGTTCAGTACCTCTGCAGTTCTCCTGCAACCAGGGTGTAATTTACATTTCCCATTAAATAATCACACCCCTACACCCTGCTACTGCCTTTCTGTCACACACTGTTTGTGTGTAAGTGTGTGTGTATGTGTGTGTGTGTGTGTGTGTGTGGTGTGTGTGTGTGTATGTGTTGGTGTGTGTATCTTGACAACTTGTTGGAAGAAAGCTGGCAAACTGCCGAAAAAAGAAAGTGTGTATTTTGAGGTCTGACGTGCGCCGGAGAGAGGGACCCGGGGTTGCCATGGAAATAGTGATCTGTTTTGTTTTACGCATTTCGGGTTGACTCATCCACACACACTCTTTAACACCCCCTCTCACACCCCCTCTAACACCCGTTAACACACTGCTTTCCCAGCGCCACTGAACTATGAGACAAAAACCTAAACAGATAAGAGCAATTATAGAATTAATGACAGAAATAATTCAGTTATAGATCATCTCTAATCAGTTCAGTGCACAAATATTAAGCTGAATGTAACCATTATGAATAAAAGTAATTCTATAATTAATGATGGAAATAATAATAATAATAAATAATATGATGATGATGATGATGAAGAAACAAAGACAATAAAATAACAATAAAAGACAATATTAATTAAATATAAATAATAATAATAGTAAATAAATAACTGGTAATAAGTGTTAAGTGGGTTGTAGAGTGGGTGGAGTTTAATAGAAGCTACTGATGTCTCTTCTTCTCTCTCTCTCTGTCTATCTCTCTCTCTCTCTCTCTCTCTGTCTATCTCTCTCTGTCTATCTCTCTCTCTCTCTCTGTCTATCTCTCTCTGTCTATCTCTCTCTCTCTATCTCTCTCTCTCTCTCTCTGTCTCTCTCTCTCTCTATCTCTCTCTCTGTCTCTCTCTGTCTATCTCTCTCTGTCCTCTCCTCTACTCTCTCCCCCTCTCCTTCTCCTCTCTCTCTCTCTCTCCCCTCTCTCTCTGTCTCTCTCTCTCTTTCTATCTCTCTCTCTGTCTCTCTCTCTCTCTCTCTCTCTCTCTCTCTTCTGTCTCTCTCTGTCTCTCTCTCTTTCTGTCCCCATTGAAGCAATGCTGATCCCTCAGTGTGTGTGTTCAGTAGTGTTGTAGAGAGAGAGAGAGAGAGAGAGAGAGAGAGAGAGAGAGAATAGGAGGGAAAGAGAGAGAGAGAGAATAGGAAGGAAAGAGAGAGAGAGAGAGAATAGGAAGGAAAGAGAGAGAGAGAGAGAGAGAGAGAGAGAGGTGAAGAGTAATAGAGAGAGACAGAGAGAGAGAGAGAGAGAGTGAGAGAGAGAGAGAGAGAGAGAATAGGAAGGAAAGAGAGAGAGAGAGAGAGAGGGAATGATGTTGATGAAGTCACACACCATTAGAGCTCACTCTACGAGCCCCCAAACACAGTAATACACAGATTAGCAGAAAGCCTTTAAATCACAAAACCCACAAGAGTCATTACATCACACACACACACACACACACACACACACACACACACACACACACACACACACCAGTATGTTTTA